>NC_034610.1:52884522-52910638 GCF_900095145.1 Mus pahari | reverse complement strand
TCTCTCTCTCTCTCTCTCTCTCTCTCTCTCTCTCTCTCTCTCTCTCTCTCTCTCCAAGGAAGAGCACAAACACTGTCTCAGGGAGCTGCTTCTCCACTCCAAGACAAATGAGCTGTGGAAGTGTCAGGATTTTGAAATCCTGCCGATATACATAAAGGGTATTTTACTGATCAGTCTCAAGTGATTTGTCATAAATGAAAAAATAGGCTGCATTGTCCATTTTCCTACTTGGCCATGGGGACTCTTGTTCTGGCTTCAGAGGCAATGGAGTCTTTCCTGAAAGAAAAAGAATGCCTTGGGATTTTCAGCCTTTCTTCTCCCCAGGTCCTTCAAGGAGCCTATCAAGAACAGCTGAACGGTTTCTGGTCACCATATTTGGGAAACCTTCTCAACACCTCTACTGCTAAGGCTGAGAGGGGCAGGGAGAGCCCTCTTGTCCTTGTTGGTCCTGCTGTCTCCTTCAGCTTCCTCTTTCTGTTCCCCTTGCCTGGTTCTTCTCACCATTACTGTGTTGTCACCACATCCAACTCCCAAACCCAGGACCTAAGACTGAGAGGGACACATATTTCTTAGACAGGTGAGGTAATTTTCTGTTTTAAAAACTACAGCTGGGCAGTGGTGGCACATGTCTTTAATCCCAGCACTTGGGAGGTAGAGACAGGCAGATTTCTGAGTTCGAGGCCAGCCTGGTTTACAGAATGAGTTCTAGGACAACCAGGGCTATACAGAGAAACCCTGTCTCAAAAAACCCAAAAAACCAAAACAACAACAATTACTCTGGACCCTGTTAGTAGCACTTCTGAAAGCAAACAAGAAGCTTAGCAAGGTGTTATGAGTACTCACTGTTCACATGGAGGTCCTAGGTTCAGTTTCCTCCACGTCAGACAATTCACAAGTAGTTGTAACTCTAGTTCCAGATGATTCCACACTCTCTACCCTCTGAAGGAACCTGTATGCATGTGGTGCACACAAACTCACAAAGGCATACACATATAAACATACATAATAATAAGTAAATAGATGTTAAAAAAATTTTTCTCATATTGCCCTCCAAATGGTGCACTGAATAAGTGTGGGAATGGTAAAGGAAGTTTAATATAAAATTTTCTTTTGTGTACATTACTTCTCTTTAAACCGAAATTATTTTCTCTTAATGTTCCTTTCGTGCCTGTAAAATTCCACTACCATCTCTTCATGCTCCTTCAGTGTCCCATAAAGTTCTACAAGTCTCTTGAAATTTTAAGTTAAAATTTTGAATAGGCAATATGTTTGCATGACTTAAGACTTAAAACAGTTCAAATGTGGGCTTGAGTAAAGAAAAAATTCATTTGCCTTTCCACCTCCCTGACCCAGTTGTCTGGAGAGAGCCACTGTTATACATTACTTAGCTCAATGCCAAATAATATCTTGCTCAAATATGAAACTAAGATTGCAGCTCTCATGTAGAGCAATGGAAAGAACAAAGACAAAGACCAAGCTGACACATCCCAACACTCAACTCATCTCTGGTCTTATTTCTGGTACTTAACATTAGAATATTCTTCCCTTTGCTATCTTCTTTGGAATAAAAATATCTAGAGAGCTGGGTGTTGATGGTCCATGTCTTTAATCCCAGCACTTACAAGGCAGAGTGAGTTCAAGGCCAGCCTGAACTATAAATAAAGAAAGTTACAGGATGGCCAGGGCTACACAGAGGAACCCTGTCTTGGGTGGGGTAGGGGAGAACAACTCATTACAGTTTATAAAGACCAAGGATGAGAAAACCCAAGCCCTGATATTAAGCCCACCAGGCAAGAATCTAAGGAGGTAATTGTTCAAGATGTTTCCTAAGAAGCATTTTCATTAGATTTCAATGTTTCCACCACTGGAGGAGGCTGTTGGTTCCAAGAGAAAAGCTTGGTTTGCTTTTCTTGTTTTCAGATCTTTTCTGGGAGGGACCTTCACTTTTACCTAAGCAAAAGAATAATACCTATTTTGTAGCTGCCTGATCTGCCACCTTTGGGGTCAGCAGATGTTTACTTCCCAGCTGCCTGATGCCTCTGTGCCTTGTAGAGTAGTTTCCCATCCACTAGTGCTACGGCCAAGGCGTGTGAGTTGGGAGAAAATACAGACCCTTGTGGGGCTCCAGGCCTGATGTCACCTTGTCCTTGGGCAGAGCTGGTCATTTACTTCAGAGGATGTTGTACTTGCAGAAGGAATGCAGACCCCGTTAAGTGTGCACGTGTGAAGTGAACTGGTCTGATAGCCAGGGTCTGGAGCCCTACTTATCCACAGGAGATAGGAAACAAGGGGTGAAGATAACAGAGACTCTCGGGTCTGCCGGCCTGCACCTGGCCTCAGAAAAACTGCTAGGGAAATAGAAGCTACGCTTCTGTGTTTTCACATATTTATCTTTCATGCTATAGTAATTTCAGAAGGCATGGAGGCTTGTTTAATCAATGAATTCTCGTGCAATTTCATCAAAGGAACCTTCAGCTTATGACATGTGTAGTGCCCACCTTTTTGAAAGTGACAGCTGTTATTATTTGCTGAGAATCAATAAACTCATTTTGTGTATTGTTTTTCTTTTACGAAGCAGGGGTTTCTGGGAGAGGTTCCCAGGTCTTTGCAGCTCTCCTCATTTATTTCTCTCCCTCAGTCGCAGGGGCAAGGAAGGATTAGTGCTTCACAGATAACTGTTGGACCGTTTCTAGGGTCATCTTTTTGTTCCAATGATGCCCACTTAGTCCTAAATCTTGGATAATCCTTGAACTTCCTTTGTTTGTAGTGTTAGAGAATTGGACACTCTCTGGAGAGTGTATTTAGGTGAACTGCATATCTGTCTGGGGGTACCAATTCTAAAAGCTGCTCTCTTTAGAAATCTTAGGAGATGCTTAAAGTGTTCCATTGATTGAAAGGGATTTAGGTGTTTTGGTTTTTGTTTGTTAGTTTTGCAAATGTTGAATTAAGTCTGAATTTTTCTTTTTTTTGAACGCTTCAGTTATTAAAGTAATCCCACTGACTGAAGACCAGAGTAGCTTGCTGGATGTTTGTTTATTTTTGTTGTTGTTGTTGTTGTTGTTGTTGTTTTTCCAAGACAGGGTTTCTCTATATAGTCCTGGCTGTTCAGGAACTCACTCTGTAAACCAGGCTGGCCTTGACTCAGAAATCTGCCTGGCAGGGTGTGGTGGCACACACCTTTAATCCCAGCACTTGGGAGGCAGAGGCAGACAGATTTCTGAGTTCAAGGCCAGCCTAGTCTACAGAGTGAGTTACAAGACAGCCAGGGCTATACAGAGAAACCCTGTCTCAAAAAAACAAAAACAAAAACAAACAAACAAAAAAAAAGAAATCTGCCTGCCATGTGCTGGGATTAAAGGTGTGCGCCACCACTGCCCGGCTTGCTAGATGTTTGATTTGTTGTAACTCTGCTGTTTGTCTCATCTTTGGGTCCTCAACATGGAGACAAGATGTTCTGAGGAAGACAGCAAATGAGAGGAACCCCTTAACCCTTCAATTTATTCTCTAGGAGAGTATAATAATCTCCAGGCTGCTGGAGAGAAGGCTGCATTGTAAAATGAGTGCTGTGCAAGCTTGAAGACTTGGGTTTAGATCTTGAGGCAATTTCTCTGGGGAAAGAAAAAGCCATTCCCAAAGTCCCACCACCTTCAGTGCAACTGTGACAGAACACACATCAAATGATGTCTTGCCATCCACAAAGATGGAGTTGCACTGCTCACGGGCCTGGCTAGTCATCACTGGAGGTGATGATAAAGTCAGGGCTCTCTCTGGAAGGCACAGAATCAATGAGTGCTTCTATGAGGGTGCTCCCCCACCCACTCACTCCCGCCTCATTGCCTAGCATTCCACTACTCTGGGGCATCGAGCCTCCACAGGACCAAGCACCTTCCCTCCCATTGATGCTAGACAAGGCCACTCTCTGCTACATATGCAGCTGGAGCCTTGGGTCCCTCCACGTGTATTCTTTGGTTGGTGGTTTAGTCCCTGGGAGCTCTGGGGGGTCTGGTTGGTTAATACTGTTGTTCTTTTTATGGGGTTGAAAATCCCTTCAGCTCCTTCAGTCCTTCCTCTAGCTCTTCCCTTGTGGTCCCCATGCTCAGTCTGATGGTTGGCTGTGAGCATCTGCATCTGTATTGGTCAGGCTCTGGCATAGCCTCTCAGGGGACAGCCATGCCAGGCTGTGGTCAACAAGCACTTATTGGCATCAGCCATAGTGTCTGGGTTTGGTATTTGCAGATAGGATGGATCCCTAGTTTTGGCAGTCTCTGGATGGCCTTTCCTTCAGTCTCTGCTCCTTCTTCTAACTCTGATGACAAACACTGCCCCCTGTGGAGGCCTGGATGAAAGTCAGTTTTTTAGAAATCCAAATCTAGCAGCAGTTTGAGAAGGAAACATTGGCCTCCTGCCGGCTTTCAAATCAGAAGACAAAAGCTTTGTCTATGCAGTATTTGTACTCAGAAACAGAAATTTTTACTCAGATGAATGAAATGCCCACTGTGTACTGTAGTGCGTGCTTTCAACCTCCTTGCCCAACAAGTATTTCAAAACGCCGCCATAGCACTGGCGGCTTCTTCTAGCCTAAAATCCTGAAGAGTGGTGAAGTTGTAATGAAAATGGTTTAATATAAGTGAAGTGTCACAGATGTGCACAGTGGTGGGTGTGGATGGGTGGGTGGCACACAGTCCATTGGTACTTTGCTGGTCAGTATGTCCTCTGTCAACCAGCATCATAAGCAACCACCTTTAGTTTGTAGACCCTGGGAATCCTGGGCCCTTGGCCAGGCCTGCCACATCAGAACCTAGGTTTTAACAGGATCTGCAGATAAGATTTATATGGACTTTAAAATCTGAGAAGCGAGGTCCTAACCCCAAGTTAACCCTGTGTCACTTATCTGCTAGCAGAGGGGAAAGATGACTGAGGTCATCAGCAGAGCTCTTAAAGTCTGTTATCAAGGTTAATCATTTGTTTATTTTAGCTAACATGGCTTACTTCCTCTACAGTATTTACTGTGCTTCTCAGAAAATCCTTGCTCTTAATTCATGTGTGTTCTTATTTCTCACTTTCTTGACAGTTCTCAGAATGAACTAAGTACTCACCCATCCATTCTTTCAGCTGTCACTCTTGTCTTTGATTTGGAAATGACCCTGTCCTCTTCAGAACCTAGGGGTTATAGGACTGCCTGCCAAGGTCTGTTTCCCTCCAGTGGTGGGAGTGGCCATATCAGTGAAGTGTTGTTTGCTACTGAGGTGACATTCACTTATTCTATTGAAATAGCTGAAAGGACCAAAGGCTGCATAGGTCCAGGACTTCTGGGTTGTCACTATTAGGTCCCAAACTCCAAAAGGCGGTTCACATGAGCCCTTGCTTACAGACACCATCTTTCCAAGGATTTCTCTTATCATGTCCTATTCCACATTCATACCATGTATTTAATATATACACAATTATATATTATACATATGCCTACAGAAGCCAAAGAACCTCTGGAGACACACATCTGTAATCTCAGGATTTGTAAGACTGAGGCAGGAGTATTGTGAGTTCAAGGTCAATCTGTTCTAACATATTAGAGACCTTATCTCAAGCAAAATCCCAAACAACAAGGAGTCTCAGCTGAACAAAGCAGTGTAATATGTAAGCACATGTGGCTCCTGTTTGGAAAACTCACTGCTTCATTATCCATGAGGAAGAAAAGCTATAAATCATGCCAGCTTCTCCATGTTGCCTCAGCTTGGATTCTTCTCCACATTCAGCTAGTAACAATGTGAAGGGGCAGCAACCCGTAGTCCTGAGACAATTTACATTTAACCTCATCAAGTTTGTGTTTTAATTTTAGCGTTTAAAATAGTTGCTGGCATTCTCCAAGTACTTGCTGTATGTCCCAAGGGAGTTAAAAGTTAGCTGTAGGACCAGAATGAGCACATATAACTTTTTAGTCTATTATATAAAATGTTGTGATATTTGCATGGGCCAGCCCACTTAATGACCATCAGAGGAGATTACTTAAATGACAAGCTCTACTTTATTCATTTAGCAGCATAAAAATTTATACAATTTCCTCACAAATATATTTCTTTATAAATAACTAACTATATTGACTCCCCGAACTGACAAATACATCTCATCCATCACATATATAAAATTCTATGTGGGGTAGGGGGTAGAGGAATGGATGCTGGTAATGATGGATGCTCACAATTCATTAAATACATTGTGGATTAATTTTTATTGATGCGCATTTACTATGGATAGATAAACTAGACTATATATCCTGTATGTATTAGGCACATTTCTCTTTGTTCTGATGGCAGTCTTGGCAGAAGCTGCTGCAGGAAGGGAGGCTCATTTTGGCTCAGTGTCTGAAGGCCCACCACAGTGGTGAAGGCTGGACTGAGAGTGGCCCCGGCCATGGCAGCAGAAATGTGAGGCATCTAATCCCATTGCATCCAAGGGAAGATAAAATAGGCTTTATTCATCTTCTTCTTTTCATTTAGTCTGGGATCCCAGTCCATCTGATGGTACCATCCACATTTAGGCTATCATCTTGCTTCCATTAACCCTTACAGGAAACACTCTCATAGATCCACTCAGGGTTTTACTTTCTAGGCAATTCCAAATCCTATCAAGTTGAATATGAAGATGAACATCATACCATGCAAAGAGTACAAGTTATATTCTACAGAATTAAAGAAAACACATTTATTTATTTTCTGTTTGTGTGTGTGTGGAACCACACCCATGCCACAGTCCTCATGTGGATGTCAGAGGACAAATTCTAGGAGTTAGTTCATTCCTTTCTTTATGTAGATCTTTTTCTTCCCTATAAAATAACTGTTTGCAGGTTAAGGATATGATTGGAGAGCCTACCTAGCATGTGGAAGGCTCTGGGTTCAATATGCAGCACTGCAAACAGACGAACAACATAAATACCTTGTTAGAGCCGGAGAGCATAGCAGTTAAGAGGGCTTACTTTTCTTCTATAGGACAGGACCCACACTGAATGGCCTACAATGTCCTATACTGATAGCTCCAGAGGATTAGATGACTTTTTCCACTTCTATAGACACAAGAATACAAATGTCACATATACACATGCCCACATACACACATGTGAGGGCACATGCACACTTAACCTTGCTGATCTTAAAAGAAATTAAGCACCTTTCTGGATGTGGTGTTTTAATACTCAGTACTCAAAATGTTGAGCCAGGACAGTGGTCATGAATTTGAGGCCAGACTGGGCCACAGTATGTTTCAGGCCACAGTCTGTTGCAGTGTGTTACCCTAACAACAAACAAACAAATAAACAAACTTTTATGACATAAATAGGGAAATATTAGTTGAAATGTTACTCAGCTTTTTATATTAGCTAATATGCAAGATATATAAGATAGCCATACTAATCCCCATACCAAATGGGAGAAGTCTTTATTTTTAGTTTCAGCTAACTGAATTCAGTAGAACGCATTGAGAAAGATTTCTATAGCAGTTCTTTCTGATTTTGTGGAGATGCCTCGCAGTTTGGATTTGAAAAGAAAAAATTCAGTGTGCTATAACAGACATTTCTAAACTGGATTCTCTGCTCTCACATTTTAACGTGCAGATGACTCCCCCAGAGACTCCGCTGAGAGTGCAGATGGGTCTGTGTTGAGGCTGAGGTCCTCTGTCTAAGAGATGGAGCCAGGTGCTCTTCCTCTGAGTGGCAATGGTCTGTGGACAGGCCATGTCAGTCCAATTGATGATGGCAATCACTATGAGCTAAAATAATAATAATAATAATAATAATAATAATAATAAATTGAGCAAAAGCTTTTACAGCCCTGAGCAGAAATCTGGGAGAATGTGAGCCTCCTGGACACGGGACTTAAATGATTCATCACAGCGGACCTGATGTCAGAGATCTAGGAGTAGGAACAAGGGATGAAATGTTGGATCAAGTTATGAAGGTTAGCTAATGGAGGTTAGTACTTGATAGTAAGACCATAACACCAGTATGACTATGTATGTTGCTCAAGTTGATATTATACTCCTAAAGATACACTTGAAGATCTCCATCACTGAGGGGATTAAAACGAGTTACAAGTAGGCAGGGAAGTTGGCAGTGATCCTGTGGGGATGGATGATAAAGGATATGTGATGCCTGAGGCTGACGGTGATGTGGTGAGCAAAGGCAGGAATGGGTTGGAGGGAGAAAGGACATATGCATCACCTTGAGGCTTTGGACATACAGTGCCTCTGGACATACAGTGCCTCTGGACATACAGTGCCTCTGGACATATAGTGCCTCTGGACATACAGTGCCTCTGGACATACAGTGCCTCTGGACATACAGTGCCTCTGGTAGCAGCCAAGAGGTCTCTGAGAAGTTCCTCTGTCTGTCTGTTGATACTTCAATTAAACCAGAGCTCTTGGACCCCTTGGAGAACTTACATGTGCCAAAAGGATCAGTACGTTTTCTATTCTTCAGTATTTTAAGTATCATTATTGCTGAGGAGGAATGCATGCCCTGGTACACATGTGTGGAGGTCAGAGGATAACTTTTGTGGAGTCAGTTCTTGCTTTCCACCTCTGTGTGAGTTTTAGAGATTGAACTCAGGTCTGCAGGCTTGCACTGCAAGTGTCGAGAGTGATTGAGTCACCTCATTGTCCTTTACTCTCTTTAACAAGAAGTTGAGCATAGAACTGTGAAGTCAACCGAAATCTGTAGAGGACTGGAGTTTGCTTGCCTAGGAACTGAGGTGGGGGCTGGTAGGTCCCACTTTCTCGTTGACTTGTGTATTAGTTAGGGTTTTACTGCTGTGAACANACACCATGACCAAGGCAAGTCTCATAAAAACAACATTTAATTGGGGCTGGCTTACAGGTTCAGAGGTTCAGTNCATTATCATCAAGGCAGGAGCATGGCAGTATCCAGGAAGGCATGGTGCAGGAGGAGCTGAGAGTTCCAAGTCTTCATCCAAAGGCTGCTACTGGAAGACTGAGTTCCAGGCAACTGGGGTGAGAGTCTTAAGCCCACACCCACAGTGACACACCTACTCCAACCAGGTCACACCTATTCCAACCAGGCCACACCTCCAGATGGTGCCACTCCCTGGTCCAAGAATATACAAACCATTACATTCCACTCCCTGGCCCTCATAGACTTGTTCAAAAACATGAGTCTATGGGGGCCATACTTAAACATAGCATAATGCAAAAATGCATTTAGTCCAACTTTCAAAGTCCTCATAGTCTATAGCAGTCTCAACAATGTTAAAAGTCCAAAGTTCAAGGTCTCTTCTGAGATTCATCCAACTAATTAACTGTAATCCCCAAAGCAAGGCAGGAAACCAGCTGGGCAAACTCTGCATCTCCATGGCTGATGTCAAAGTAGTCTTCAGATCGCCACTCCTTTTTTATCATTGTTGACTGGGCTGGTTCCACTCCCTGTTAGCAGCTTTCCTCAGCATGTATCCCACGACTCTGGCATCTTTAACATCTTTGCATCTCCAAGGCAATATCAACGTTACAGCTTCTTGTTTCAGTGTCTGGGATTCCACTTGATCTTTTAGACCCCTCCTAAGGGCTGGCATCACTTCTCCAGCTCTGCCCTCTGTANCACTCTAAGCTCAGGTTGATCCACTCCACTACGGGTGCTGTTCTTGGTGATCATCCCATGGTACTGACATCTCCAATACACTGGGGTGTTCCACTCCAACTAGGCTTCACCAATAGCCTCTCATAGGCTCTCTTCATGGTGCCAAGTCTCAAATCCTTTGCATGACCCCTTCAGTCCTGGGCCATCAACTACAGCTGAGGNTATACCTTCTCCAAGGGTCTTCCATGACCTCTCACAGTACCAAGCCTCAGCTGTTCTTNATGACACCTTCATGCTTTCAAAACCAGTACCACCTGGGTGACTCTTACACATTACCAAGTCCAGCTGCAGCACAAGGTACAACCTTGGCTATCTCTGAAACACAGCTTCTTTGTGCTCCCAAAAACCAATTTCCAGAATGTTTCACCTCAGTGATGCTGGTCTCTTCTTAATCATTGCTAATTTCTTAGCTCCAGCTAACCAGCATCAATTGTCCCAGTAGTTCCTTCCATTCTTAACTCTAGAACCAGAGCCACATGGCTGAAGCTGCCNAGTTCTGCTGCTTGCAGGAACTAGAACATGACCCCCTTGTACTATTACATTGTCACTGGCTTTCTGTTTTCCAAATCCTTCATTGCCTAAGCTTGGCTAATCTGGGTCTTGCTTTGTAGATTGGCCTTGAACGCAGAGATCAGCATGCCTGACTCCTGGAATTAAAGGTGTGTACCACCATGCCTGGATCTAAATTTAGCTGGGTAGGATCTTGCCGCAAGGCCCCACTCCCTTAATCTGTTAGCTCCTAGAACACAGGATTTTGCTCCATTTCACTTCCTGGTACTCCTTTAATATCCGAACCATATATTTTATATTTTTTCTTTCTAAGCTTGCTATGCTTGTTCAAACTTCTCTTTGTGAGACTTAACCAGAGAACAAAGTCTCTGCTGGGCTTTTCTGAAACTTCCTTTGTCAATGTAATTAATGCAATGAATCCAAGTCTCTTCACCTTAGCCTCAGGCAGACTTTTCAGACAAGGACAAAAAGTAGTCACATTCTTCACCAAAATACCACAGAAACAGTGTCTAGGCCACTGCTTGTGGACGTTGTACATCGTGGTGCGGAGCCTAGTGCGCACCACGATGTACAACGTCCACAAGCAGCAACAAAGTCTTCCATATTTCCTACTAGGATGACCCATGAAGCCGCATTTAAAGCATTCCACTGTGTTCCAAATCCAAAGTCCCAAAATCCACATTCTTTCAAATAAAAGCATGGTCAGGCCTATCACAGCAATACCCCACTCCTGGTACCAATTTCTGTATTAGTTAGGGTTTTACTGCTGTGAACAAGCACCATGACCAAGGCAAGTCTCATAAAAACAACATTTAATTGGGGCTGGCTTACAGGTTCAGAGGTTCAGTTCATTATCATCAAGGCAGGAGCATGGCAGTATCCAGGAAGGCATGGTGCAGGAGGAGCTGAGAGTTCCAAGTCTTCATCCAAAGGCTGCTACTGGAAGACTGAGTTCCAGGCAACTGGGGTGAGAGTCTTAAGCCCACACCCACAGTGACACACCTACTCCAACCAGGTCACACCTATTCCAACCAGGCCACACCTCCAGATGGTGCCACTCCCTGGTCCAAGAATATACAAACCATTACAACTTGTATTTTGAAAGTACAGATGCAGACTCATAGGAAAGTAATTTTTCTTACAAGAAACAAAGAAAGTCAAAATGAAAGATTAGAGACAATCTTTTGTCAGTGTACATGCAATAAACAGTGGCAATTGCTGACAAGGTAACAACCCTCAATAAATTGTACAGTGTGAATTATACTTTGAGAACAAAGGTCAGGCTAAAAGCATGGCTTTTGTTAAAAAAAAAAACAAACAAAAAAACAAAAACAAAAGCAAAACAATAAATTAAAACCAATCCATGTAGGAAAGAGGTGCTAAGCTTCTGCAATGTGATCCCTTCAAATAAATGGTTAAATGTCTGTCCTAAAGTCAATATTTCTTTAAAAGAATCTGTAATGGCAGACTGTTCCTTCTGTGAATAATTTTAGCCTTCAGGTTCAACTCTTAATATTTCATTTGGCTGGCTCTTTTTTTTTTTTTTTTTTAATTCTTTTGTCTAAAGCATTGGTGTAGAGAAGGGAGTTTTAAAAAGATAGTTAACTGTAATTACCTAATGCTTCAAGATTCTTTTACTTTAGAAGTAACAGGTGATCCCCTTAGGTGGACTGTTGCCCTGGTTTGAGTCAAAGAGCATTCAGGTTCATTGCTCAGGGCTGGGGAGTGGCTCAGTCATAGAGCAGTTTCCTAGCATGCTGGCTGTCTGAGGTTTCTTCCTTAGTCCTGCAGGACTCTGGCACTTGAAGCTCCTGCAAGCCCCTTGCCATAAAAGGGGAGGGTGAGAACAGGATCCGGGTCCTCTGCCTGAGAAATACTACATGGAACCCAGCTATGAGTCAAGACCCTACTTTTTGTTTTATCTGCTGAGAGTGGCGTGCTCCTAAGACATCTAGTATACCCCCAGACAACTCAACCTTTCATTCTAGGCCAAAGTTTGAGTTTAAGAACACTTTCCTTCAATTCCTTCAATCTCAATTCACTACACCTTCAGCAAAGTACTGGCATGTTAGTGACTCAGTTTTCTTTGTTTTTTTTTTTTTTTTGGTTTTTCGAGACAGGGTTTCTCTGTGTAGCCCTGGCTGTCCTGGAACTCACTCTGTAGACCAGGCTGGCCTCGAACTCAGAAATCCGCCTGCCTCTGCCTCCCAAGTGCTGGGATTAAAGGCGTGCGCCACCACGCCCAGCTGACTCAGTTTTCTTAACAATGACATGAGACTGACCAAAGTTGGAAGGTTTAGAAAGTGAATGCACGCGTGTAAGTGTCTAGAACAGTGCTTAGTATGCAGTAAGTACTCAATGGATTAGATGTGACAGAAATTACATTGCTCTTATCCCTGAGCCATGCAGTTCTGGGCAAGTTGCTTTGGTTCTCTGAGGTTGCTCTTTCTTTGTGAAATTGGGATAGTAATACCTATTTCGTGACGTAAAAGGAAAGACACTAGTTCATGTGTTCAGACTCCACAGAGCTTGGGTATTGATTGGCACAGCTGGGGCGATTCTGAGTTGCTCCACATTCTCTTAGGTTTACCTGGAAACAGGTTTCTTGTCACATCAGCCTTGTACTGGTTAGTTTTTGTCACATAGACACAGGCTAGGATAATCTAGGACAAGGAACCTGAATGGAGAAAATGTCTTAAACGATGGGGAGAAAACCAGTAAGCACTCTCCCTTTATAGCCTCAGCTTCAGCTCCTCTCTCCTGGTTCATGCCTTGACTTCAAGCCCTGGTTTGCCTTTATGATAGATGACAACTGATGTAAACCTTTCTTCCACAAGCTGCCACTGGTCATGGATTTTATCCTGGCAGCAGAAGGCAAACTAAACCAGTCCTCTTCTTTTGATTGATGGCTGGAAGAATTTATCTGGAAACAGGTCTCTTAGACACAGGAACTAGAACCAGAGCTATTCTCTTGTCAGCTGGAGTGAAAGCAGGTAAGAGAGGAGACTAATGCTGCAAAGGGGCAAGGGCTAACTTGGCAAATGAACCAGTATTTGGGATTCTTAGATACATGAAAGGGTGACCCAAATAATGTGGTTGTTACCCTGGGAATGAGGAATGATTGCAACAGGGTAATGTAATTTTGCCTAAAAGAAATAAGGGTTTCTTTGAGGCCCCAAGAATGCAAAGTTAAAGACCAGTGAAAGAGTTTGTTCCTGCTCTCCCTTCCTACCTTCCGTTGGTTTGCTCTAACTCGCTGTAAGGAAATCCTTGACTGAGCCCTTAGCTTACTGAGGACTTTAATATAAAGTATCAAGCTAAAGCATCCTCTATTTTTGAAGAATCAATTAATGGGTGTAGAGTATGGGTATTTCCTATTGATCTGTTGACAAGGAGTCTGGGCAGTTAAAGGAAACTGCAAAAAACAGAATCACATGAATAAAAATCAAACCAAACACATGGATGACACGTGACATAGTGACCATGGGCTACTTTGACTCTTGTGACTTCTCTGGATACAGAGTGAATACAGGAAGAGAGATTAATGTCTGGGGATAGTGATCCAGATGTGCTTCCTCTTAGAGAGCCAAGGACTCACCCCCTTTCTGCTTTCTCTCCAGGATTTCCATAGCCGGATCAAGGTTCAAATTGGTTTCCAGCTCACTGTGCATGGTCAGAGCTCGGAGGATGCTGGAGGGCTGCCACACTGTCTGCTGCACAGATATGCTCTCCTCTGCCTCCTTTCTGCCCACTTCCATGTGCCTAAAACACTCACAGACATTTTCGTTCTCCAAATCTGAATATAAATGACTTTGAGATCTTGCTGTATTCCCGAGGCAGAAGTTTTTGAAAAAAAAAAAAATCAAATTGGCTCATAAGAACAGAAAACTGAATGGAAAAATGAAGTTCCATAGAACTCAATTGGTGAGAAAATTTTCACTTTCCCCTTTGTTTTTTTCCCCTGTATATTAAATAAAAAATATTTCTTATTGTCTAGGGAATTGTATTCTGGCTAGTGGCATCATCATATATGAACCCAGTTTGAACATTAATGATATGATTATATAACAACACCATCTTATAAACATTTATTTAAACAGGGCATTATGTATTTTTATGCATGTTATCTCATATAATCCTTAAAACAAAGCAATATGTTAATAGTCTTCTTCACAGTCTTTGGGATGAGGAAACTGAAGTTCAGAGATATAATTCTGCCCAGCACTCCAAAAAAGACTTAGACTTCTTTGACCACAACCAGGATCCTGCCCAGCCTCATTTGCAGGCCACACTGACTGCATTGTAGAAGAAAATTAACCCTCAGTCAGGAAGATTTGGGCAGCTGATCAGAGCTGAATTTGATGCTAAAGGCTGTCTGGAAGACAGAGGGAGATGATTATCATCTGTGGTCTTACTCTGTCCTCAGCCTGATACGTCCTCTTTCCAGATGCTGGTTCCTCTTCATACATGAACAGTAAGAGTGTAGTAGTTTTCCATACTGTGTGGTAACTGGTTATTACTAATCACTGCATGCAGCCCTGTTTCCTCCAAGGGGCTCCTTTTGGATGCTGATAAATCTTTGTAATTAGCTATAAAACTCACGAAAATGAGATGTCATGTTTTAATCGTAAGAGACTTGGGCCACCGGTATTTTGTTGAATTCTGGTTGAATTCTTACTTTTGTTTACCAAATTGACTGGAGGTTATAACATTTTTAGTAGAACTCTTGTAAATCCACAGACCTTGGGTTTACAAAGGCTATGGATTATTTTCAGTAATGCTATCACAGAAATGCAAAAAGAGTGTGTGGGGGCAGTGACATAGTGTGAATGGTTCATTTTCCCATGTGTTGGTGGAATAGTAGAAGATTTTTGAGATCTTTTCAAGTAATTCAATGCAGACCCACTTCTAACAATAGAAGCCAGCATCCTGAACAGTGAGGGAGAAATGGCCTTGCCTTCTGTTTTGTTCTTGGAAGTTAGAGTGAACTCCCACAAAAGTTGTAGAGATGAATCAGGATTAGAAGTCCCACCGAAGAATACAGAAAGTTAAAACTGGAGGAAGTGTCTGACTTAGGTGAGATCACCATTTTCTCTCCCATGACTCTCTAAGGCAGGTTCACTTAGGAGCACACAGGCCACAGAAGTGGCAGAGCATCTGGGAAGGGTCCTACAGGCCTACATCTGCACCCAGGAGGTAGGGTTGTTCCACAGACCTCTGTGCACTGGTCTTGCCAGGAGAGAGCTGGTCTCTCAGGAGTGCTGACACAGGTTTACAGACTCATAAGCAGAACAAGCTCCAGCCAGAGACAGCAAGAACATCTAGCACCAGAGACTACCAGATGGCGAAAGGCAAATGCAAGAATCTTACCAACAGAGATCAAGACTACTTGGCATCATCAGAACCCAATACCACCACCACAGCGAGTCCTGGATACCCCAACATACCAGAAAAGCAAGATTCGGATTTAAAATAATATCTTATTATGCTGGTAGAGTATTTTAAGGAGGACATTAATAACTCCCAAAAAGAAATACAGGAGAATGCAGCTAAACAGGTAGAAGCCCTTAAAGAGAAAACACAAAAATCCCTTAAAGAATTACAGGAAAACACAGGTAAACAGATGAGAAATCAAACACAAAAATCCAGGATCTAAAAGTGGAAGTAGAAACAATAAAGAAATCACAAAGAGAGACCACTCTGGAGATAGAAAACGTAGGAAAGAAATCAGGAACCATAGATGCAAGCATCGCCAACAGAAGCAAGAGGTAGAAGAGAGAATCTCAGGTGCAGAAGATTCCATTGAAAACATTGACACAACAATCAAAGAAAATGCAAAATGCAAAAAAGTCCTAACTCAAAACATCCAGGAAATCCAGGAAACAATGAGAAGACCAAACCTAAGAATAATGGGTATAGATGAAAATGAAGATTTTCAACGTAAAGGGCCAGTAAATATCTTCAACAAAATTCTAGAAGAAAACTTCTCTAATCTAAAGAAAGAGATACCCATGAACATACAAGAAGCCTACAGAACTCCAAATAGTTTGGACAAGAAAAGAAATTCCTCCTGTCACATAATAATCAAAACACCAAATACACAAAACAAAGAAAGAATATTAAAAGCAGTAAGGGGAAAAGGTCAAGTAACATATAAAGGCAGAGCTATCAGAATTACATCAGACTTCTCACCAGAGACTATGAAAGCCAGAAGATTCAGGACACATGTCAAACAGACCCTAAGAGACCACAAATGCCAGCCCAGGAGTCTATACCCAGCAAAACTCTCAATTGCCATAGGTGGAGAAACCAAAATATTCCATGACAAAATGAAATTTACACAATATGTTTTCACGAATCCAGCCCTTGAAAGGATAATAAAGGGAAAACTCCAACACAAGGAGGGAAGTTATGCCCTAGAAAAAGCAAGAAAGTAGTCTTTCAACAAACCTAAAAGAAAATAGCCACATCAACAGAATCCCAATTCTAACAACAAAAATAACAGGAAGCAGCAATTACTTTTTCTTAATGCCTCTTAATATCAATGGACTCAATTTCCCAATAAAAAAGACATAGACTAACAGACTGACTATATAAGCAGGACTCAACATTTTGCTGCAGACAGGAAAACCACCACAGGGACAAAGTCAGACACTACCTCAGAGTAAAAGTCTGGAAAACAATATTCCAAGCAAATGGTCCCAAGAAGCAAGCTGGAGTAACCATTCTAATATCGAATAAAATGGACTTTCAACCTAAAGTGATCAAAAAGAAAAAAAAAATCAAGGAGGGACAATTCATACACATCAAAGGTAAAATTTACCAAGATGAACTCACAGTTCTGAATATTTATGCTCCAAATGCAAGGGCATCCATGTTCATTAAAGAAACTTTAGTAAAGCTCAAAGCACACATTGCACCACGCACAATAATAGTGGGAGACTTAACAACAGAATCTGAAGAAACCTAAAAAAAAATCATCAGATCCTACTATAAAAGCCTATGCTCAACAAAACTGGAAAACCTGGATGAAATGGACAACACCCCACTCTCATCAATGGACAGATCCTGGAAACGGAAACTAAACAGAGACACTATGAGACTAACAGAAGTTATCAATCAAGTGGATTTAACAGATATGTATATAGAACATTTTATCCTAAAGTAAAAGGATATACCTTCTTCTCAGCACCTCATGGTACTTTCTCCAAAACTGACCATATAATCAGTCACAAAACAGGCCACAACAGATACAAAAAATATTGAAATAATCCCATGCATCCTATCAGAAGAAATAGTAAGCACACATACATATGGAAGCTGAACAACAATCTCCTCAATGATAACTTGGTAAAGGAAGAAATAAAGAAAGAAATTAAAGACACTTTAGGGTTTAATGAAAATGAAGTCACAACATATCCAAACTTATGGGATACAATGAAAGCAGCCCTAGGAGGAAAAGTCATAGTTCTGAGTGCCTCCGAAAAGAAATTGGAGCAAGCATACACTTTCAGCTTAATAGCACACCTGAAAACTCTAGAACAAAGGAAGCAAATTTACACAAGAGGAATAGATAGCAGGAAATAATCAAACTCAGGACTGAAATCAACCAAGTGGAAACAAAAAGAATTATACAAAGAATCAACCAAACTTGGAGCTGGTTCTTTGAGAAAAATCAACAAGATAGATAAACTCTTAGCCAGACTAACTAGAGGGCACAGGTACAATATCATAGTTAACAAAATCCCCTAAGAAATAAAATATCCCCTAAAGAAATAAAAAAGTCATTAAAAGTCTCCCAGCCCAAAAAAGCTGAGGACTAGATGGGTTTAGTGCAGTGTTCTATCAGACCTTCAAAGAAGACCTAATTACAATACTACTCAAACTATTCCACAAAATAGAAACAAAAGGTACTCTACCCGATTCGTTCTATGAAGCCACAATTACTCTGATACCTAAACCACACAAAGACCCAACGAAGGAAGAGAACTTCAGACCAATTTCCCTTATGAATATTGATGCAGAAATACTCACTAAATTCTCGCAAACTGAATCCAAGAGCACATCAAAACGGTAATCCATCATGATCAAGTAGGCTTCATCCCAGGGATGCAGGGATGGTTCAATATACAGAAATCCATCAATGTAATCCACTATATATACAAACTTCAAGGAAAAAAAATCACATGATCATCTCATTAGATGCTGAGAAAACATTTGTCAAAATCCAACACCCCTTCATGATAAAAGTCTTGGAAAGATCAGGAATTCAAGGCCTATACTTAAACATAATAAAAGCAATATACAGCAAACCAGTAGCGTACATCAAACGAAATGGAGAGAAACTGGAAGCAATCCCACTAAAATCAGGGACTAGACAACCTGCCCATTCTCTCCCTACCTATTCAATATAGTACTTGAAGTCCTAGCCAGAGCAATTAGACAACAAAAGGCAATCAAAGGGATACACATTGGAAAGGAAGAAGTCAAAATATCACTTTTTGCAGATGACATTATAGTACACATAAGTGACCCCAAAAATTCCACCGCAGTACACCTAATCCTGATAAACCACTTCAGTGAAGTATCTGGATATAAAATTATCTCAACCAAATCAGTGGCCTTTCTCTACACAAAGAATAAACAGGCTAGGAAAGAAATTTGGGGAAGAACACCCTTCACACTAGTCAGAAATAATATAAAATATCTTAGTGTTACTCTTACTAAGTAAGTGAAAGATCTGTATGTTAAGAACTTCAAGTCTCTGAAGAATGAAATCAAAGAAGATCTCAGAAGATGGAAAGATCTCCCATGGTCATGGATTGGCAGGATTAATATAGTAAAAATGGCTATCTTGCCGAAAGCAATCTACAGATTCAATGCAATCCCCATCAAAATTCCAACTCAATTCTTCACAGAGTTAGAAAGGGCAATTTGCAAATTTATCTGCCATAACAAAAAACCTAGGATAGCAAAAACTATTCTCAACAATAAAAGAACCTCTGGTGGAATCACTATTCCTGACATCAAGCTGTGCTACAGAACAATCATCATAAAAACTGCATGGTACTGGTACAGTGACAGACAGGTAGATCAATGTAATCGAACTGAAGACTCAGAAATGAAACCACACAGCTATGGTCACATGATCTTTGACAAAGGAGCTAAAAGCATCCAATGGAAAGAAAGACAGCTATTTTAACAAATGGTGCTGGCTCTACTGGTAGTTATCATATAAAAGAATATGAATTGATCCATTATTATCTCCTTGTATAAAGCTCAAGTCTAAGTGGATCAAAGAACTCCACATGAAACCAGAGACACTGAAATGTATAGAGGAGAAAGTGGGAAGAGCCTCAAACATATTGGTACGGGGGGGGGGGAATTCTTGAACAGAACATCAATGGCTTGTACTGCAAGATCAAGAATTAACAACAAATCGCACCTCATAAAATTTCAAAGCTTCTGTAAAGCAAAAGACACTGTCAATAAGACAAAATGGCAACCAGCAGACTGGGAAAAGATCTTTATGAATACTACATCTGATAGAGGGCTAGTATCCAATATATACAAAGAAGACGTGAAGGTAGACTCCAGAAAACCAAATAACCCATTTAAAAAATGGGGTACAGAGCTAAGCAAAGAATTCTCAACTGAGGAATACCGAATAGCTGAGAAGCACCTAAAAAAAGTTCAACATCCTTAATCATCAGGGAAATGCAAATCAAAACAACCCTGAGATTCCACCTCACACCACTCAGAATAGCCAAGATCAAAAACTCAGGTGACAGCAGATGCTGGTGAGGATGTGGAGAAAGAGGAACACTCCTCCATTGCTGGTGGGATTGCAAGCTCGTACAACCACTCTGGAAATCAGTCTGGTGGTTCCTCAGAAAATCGGACATACTACTACTGGAGGATCTAGCAATACCACTCATGGACATATACCAAGAAGATGTTCTAACATGTGATAAGGACACATGCTCCACTACATTCATAGCAGCCTTATTTATAATAGCCAGAAGCTGGAAAGAATCCAGATGTCCCTCAACAGAGGAACGAATACAGAAAATGTGGGACATTTATACAATGGAATACTATTCAGCTATTAAAAACANTGAATTTATGAAATTCTTAGACAAATGGATGGATCTGGAGGATATCATCCTGAGTGAGGTAACCCANTCACAAAAGAACACACATGNTATGNACTCACTGATAAGTGNATATTANCCCAGAANCTNAGAATACCCAAGATACTATTGGCAAAACACATGAAACTCATGAAAAAGGAAGACCAAAGTGTGGATAATTTGTTCCTTCTTAGAATGGGGAACAAAATACCTGTGGAAGGAGTTACAGAGACAAAATGTGAAGCAGAGACTGAAGGAATGACCATCCAGAGACTGCCCCAGCTGAGGATCCATCCCATAAACAACCACCAAAAGTAGACACTATTGTGGATGTCAAGAAGAGCTTGCTGACAGGAGGCTGATATATCTGTCTCCTTAGAGGCTCTGCCAGAGACTGACCAATACAAATGTGGATGCTGGCAGCCATGCATTGGGTGAAGCACAGGGTCCCCCATGAAGGAGCTAGAGAATGTATCCAAGGAGCAGATGGGGTTTGCAGCCCCATAGGAGGAACAGCAATATGAACTAACCAGTACCTCCAGAGCTCCCTGGAACTAAACCACCTATCAGAGAAAACACATGGAGGGACTCATGGCTCTAGCTGCATATGTAGCAGAGGGTGGCCTAGTTGGTCATCAGTGTGAGCAGAGGCCCTTGGTCCTGTCAAGGTTATATGCCCAGTCAGAGGACTACCAAGGCCAGAATGAGGGAGTGGATGGATTGGGGAACAGGGGAATGGGGGAAGGGACAGGGGATTTTTTTTGGAGTGGAAACTAGGAAAGGAGATAACATTTGAAATGTAAATAAAGAAAATATCTAATTTTAAAAAAAGAAAGTCAAAACTGATCAAATTATAGATATGAATGTCTATGAACTGCTCTGCCACAGATGGAATGTTTGTATCATACTCCAACCCTTCAAGAGTCAGGAACCACCCAGGAGATAGAAAATATTGTAAGAGCTCGATGTCAGGGAGGAATAGAGAAACTCGTGCCATATGGCTGTGACGGGAAAACTGGACTAATGAACTCAGAGCAACTGTGCTTGCCTGCGTAAGACCTACACAGACCGAGCTAGTCAATGCCTGGCGTATAGAGAGAGAAAGAGATAATGAGTCCTTATCCCTGCTGAGAAGCTTCTGACAGTTAATGGTTTCTGAGGGAGGAAAACTTGGTCCACCAAACTCTCCTGGATCGCCCACACCAATGAATATATGGATATCATATATTCACAGATTGGAACCACTGGGCTTTAAGAATAAAAAGAGAGGACATGGAAGTGGGGAGGGGTTGGGATAGATCAGGGAGGAATGGCAGAGAGCATGACCAAAATACACTGTATCCATGTAAGAAATTCTCAGAGAAATTAATATAACTATTATATTAAATAAATAAGATGTAAAAAATCATAGCAACATCAAAGAGACATAACTGAATTTAGTTTTCAGTTGGAGAATTGGAACATGGTCAGAATATCACACCTCAACTAAAATTTCTCCATATTGTGATAGCTGATGTCTTTACCTTTAGCACATTTCAGAATTGCCTAGAGAGTTTAGTACAGCACAGATTTCTGGGGCCCCTTCCTGTATTCAATGACTTAGGAGGTCTTGAACAGAGCCATCCCAGCTCAGCACTAACTACCTCCTTGATCTTAGTCTGCCTTCAACTCTTCCATTCACTTGCTTTGACATTAGGATGGTCTTATGTGCTTTGAGAACCATTTGATAAAAGCATGGAGTGGCATCTGGTTGATTAGAACGTTTCTGCTTCTATTTTGCGTCAGATCTACTTAGTTGAAGCTGGCAGGAATGTTTGTTCTGAAGCACTCGGGACATGAACTAACAGTCCTGAATATGTCCCTGTGTACATTTAGAAGTTCTTCCAGTGGACTATGACCTGATAGTTTCTTCCCTTGCCTTCCTTCCCTTGCTTTCTTTATTATTTCTTTCAACATTGGAATTTTTAAAAATGCTGTTAATTTTGTGTAATATATATCTGTGCGTTTGCACATATGTTTTGTGATGCTCAGAATTGAATCCACGATAGGTGTGCACTACAGTAGAGCTGTACCCTAGACTCATTATATGTATTTTCTTGTCTTCATATGCTCCACAGCACATCATAGACAGTCCTGAGGATGATAGGTGTTTAAAAAAATAGTCTTACAGAGTTGAAACACTGAATTTTAAATTACAATGTATTGCCAACAGTTTACCAGTGAAGTAGGATCTTTTGAGAGGATCAAAATAATCGCAATTATTCTTCACATGTGGATCTTAATTTTGCTCACTTTTGTACAACAGAATCCCATAATGGGAGGGATTTAACTGACCCAAATTTATTCCTCACAGTTCTAGAATCTGAGAAGTTCAAAATCAAGGTGTTGGCACACCTGGCATCTGTTTTGCAAAAGGTTGTCTTCTCACTGTGCCCTCTCATCACAGAGAGCAGAGCTGTAGAACCCAGCTCCTTGATCTCCATCTCCCCCACCTCTCCCAAGTTCTCTATACACAGCCCTGGCTCACCTTTAACTCACAATCCTCTTGTCTCTGTCTCCTGAGCAAGGACATTACAGCCCTGTACCACCAAGTACAGTTTGCATCTCTTCCCCCTTTCCTCCTCCTCCTCCTTGTCCTCCTCCTCCTCCTCCTCCTCCTCCTCCTTCTCTTTTTTCTATTCATTCTCTCATTTTGTTTTGTGGTAGTGTCCCATTCTGTAACTCAGGCTGGCCTCCAAATCATTGTATGCCTCACTAGTAGCCCAGGCTGGTCTTGAAATTACATAATTCTCCTGCTTCCAGTCTCCAGAGTTCAGGGATTATATCCCAGTACAATAATGCCCCCCCCCTCTGAGTCAGAGTTTCTCTGTATAGCTCTGGATGTCCTGGAACTTGCTCTGTAGACTGATCTGGGCTCAATCTCATAGAGATCCACCTGCCTCTGCCTTCAGTTGCTGGGATTAAGGCATGTGCTCCAATGGCTGACTTGCATTTTAATACTGTCTTGTTCCATCTTTATGAAAATTAGATATAACGACAAAGCTGTTGGGCCTAAAGTCTTGCGGAATATCCCACATGAGCTTTCCCCTACTAGGATTTGTGGGAGCAAACTTTCTGGCTATGTGTCAAAGGGACACATTTTTCTATTTTTCTGGTCATCCTAGAGCTCCCTGAAGCAGAGGCATGCTGCAAAGCCCCACTCCTCTGAAGGGACTTTGTCCACTCTGAGAGCAGTAAAATGTTCTTCTTCTCCTCTCCCTTGCCCCAGGAGAATGGATCACTGGGCATGCATTTTTGTTGTTGTTGTTAGTTTCAGTTTGAATTACTGAACTCTGAAGACTAACTTTATCTTACTCTTTCTCTCTTTTGTTCTTTGCTTTTGAGATAGGATCTTGCTGTGTAGCTCAAACTGGCTTGAGACTTAACTCTACTTCTACTTCCCTAGTGCTGGGATTATACCCACCACCACTCTTAGCAATAATACCACTTTTAACTGCCAAAGAAATTGCATTTTTTGAGTTTTAGTTAATAAATGATATCCTTTTAGTGGGAAAATTGTGACTTGCTCTTGCTTATTCTCAAACGGGAACATGAATCACTGAGTCACAACATAAAACCGCTTTGGAAATAATTACTCACCTACTTTCCCGGTAACTGAACATTTCATATGAAATGAAGAGAAAATGCAGTTTTCCCTTGGTGCCTGTGAGGGTGGGGAGGATTAATTCTAGTACCCACCTCCTTGGATGTCAAATTCCACAGATGCTCAAGTCTTATAAAAATGGCATAGCATTTGCACATAATTTGTACACATTTTTGTGTGCACACTAAAATTCTTAGGTTACCTAAAATACCTAGTGCATTACAGTGCTGCATGAACAGGGGCTATACCGCTCTGTTTAGGGACTAACAGCAAGGACAGGAAAACAACACATGTTCTGCAAAGTCACATCTGTTTGCTTTATAGAACATTTTTCATCTGTTAAAGTCTGTAGCTGAGAAACCGAAGACATAAAGGGACATAAAGCTCCTATTCTATTTTTCAGTTTTTAGCCATTAAGCACCATCAAAAGGAAGGTTGATAAATGGGTCAGCGTATCTTTTGAATGCCTCTAAGTATATCACTACATTATTTTGTAGAGCCTTAAGATGGACTTTGAGAGGAGTTAAAAATTATTAGCATCAGGAAAATCATTATTTTTCCTAAACTTTTCTTTTCTTTTGGTATCATGTAGCCCCGGCTGACTCAAATTTGCTATGTAGCCAATGATAAACCTGAACTTCAGAAAGTCCCACTTCCTCCACTGGAATATGTGGATCACTGCGTCTTGTTTTGTAGGGTGCTAGGAGTGAACTCAAGGTTTTTTTGTGCATGGTAGGCAAGGACTTTACCAGTTAATCCACAACTCCAGCCCCAAATATTTTCTTTTCATCTTAATATCAAGTTTGTAATCAATAAAGGTTTTTTTTTTTTAATGTAGCTAGCTGTAAGTTAGGTTGGACATTATTTGTGATCCATCTATCAGAAGTTTATTTAACTAGAGCTGAGGAAATAGATGAGTGGTAGAGCCCCTGGCTTACATTTACAATAAACAAACAAACAAAAAACCCAAATAAATAAAGTAGTTTGTTTTGGTTTTATATGCTTGATGTAAGTAACTCCAGCATTGGGATGGCTGAGTCAGAGAGAGTAGGACAAGGAGCACAGAGGTAATTTATCAGCCTGGGACACACACACACACACACACACACACACACACACACACACACACACACACACTGACACACAGGCAACCTCCCACCTTTGCACCCCTTTCACAACAAAATGCTTAACCACTCTGCCCTAACAACTCTTAGGAAACCCTTAGCAGCCCTTCGTGAGGTGAATTGTTTTTAGTGAACTCTTACTGTTACTGATATCTGCCTACTATCTTACTACCATGCATGATGGGGCACCCATCTGTTTAAAATCAAATCCATCATGGGAAATCCACAAGAGGCTTTTATAACTTGAGTCTGTCCATTGAAACGGCAAACCGCTCATACCCCATTCCTAGCAACCAGCTCTTCCTTTTTCTGGACCCACAAAAGGAAGTCATGAGAGGTAACCTGGGGCTCTTGCACAATCTGGCTGTGTGGCTTGGCACCCTTGTAGTTTATCTCTGGTACTTTGAATACAATCCTTTGTGGCTTTGCCATTTGTGTGTACTTCTTCAGTTTTTTGACTGAGATGCCAAGACTTTGTAAATGTGATCCAGACAACAGCCACTAAGAAGGGGAGGGCAGAGAACGGTGAGTTTGAGGATACCTTGGGAATGCACAGCTATACCCTGTTTTAAAAAACGAAACACACACACACACAAAAAATATGTACCTAGTTAGATATGGTTTTGAGCTTTGTCTCTGAATATGTATATTTCTTTTTCTTTTTGTAAAAATTTGAGTTTTAATTTTTTAAATATGATACAAGTTTTTTTTTTCTTTCATTGGCTATTTTCTTTATTTACATTTCAAATGTCACCCCCTTTCCACATCTCCCCTCTGGAAATCCCCTATTTTATCTCCCTCCCCCTGCCTCTATGAGGGTGCTCCCCCACCCACCTACCCACTCCCGCCTTCCTGCCCTGGCATTCACCTACACTGATGCATCAAACCCTCTCAGCCCGAGGGCTGCTCTTCCCACTGATGTCCAACAAGACGATCCTCTGCCACATATGCCCTGGGTCCCTCTGTGTGTATTTTTCTTCTTCTTCTTCTTCTTCTTCTTCTTCTTCTTCTTCTTCTTCTTCTTCTTCTTCTTCTTCTTCTTCTTCTTCTTCTTCTTCTTCTTCTTCTT
>NC_034610.1:52880356-52884132 GCF_900095145.1 Mus pahari | reverse complement strand
GATGGATCCCCAGGTGGGGCAGTCTCTGGATGGTCTTTCCTTCAGTCTCTGCCCCACATTTTGTTCCCATATTTCCTCTTGAGAGTATTTTGTTCCCCCTTCTAAGAATGGCTGAAGTATCCTCACTTTGGCCTTCCCTCTTCTTGAGCTTCATATGGTCTGTGAATTGTATCTAGGGTATTCCGAACTTTTGAGCTAATATCCACTTATCAGTGAGTATACACCGTGTGTATTCTTCTGTGATTAGGTTACCTCACTCATGATATTTTCAAGTTCCATGAATTTACCTACAAATTTCATGAAGTCATTGATTTTAATAGCCAAGTAGTATTCCATTGTGTAAATGTCTAACATTTTCTGGATCCATTCCTCTGTTGAGGGACATCTGGGTTCTTTCCAGCTTCTGGGTATTATAAATAAGGATGCTATGGACATAGTGGAGCATGTGCCCTTATTACATGTTGGAGCATCTTCTGTTTATATGCCCAGTGGTGTTATAGCAGAGTCTTCATGAAGTACTATGTCCAATTTTCTGAGGAATTGCCAAACTGATTTCCAGAGTGGTTGTACCAGCTTACAGTCCCACCAGCAATGGAGGAGTGTTCCTCTTTCTCCACATCCTTGCCATCATCTGCTGTCACCTGAGTTTTTGATCTTAGCCATTCTGACTGGTGTGAGGTGGAATCTCAGGGTCATTTTAATTTGCATTTCCCTGATGACTAAGGATGTTGACCATTTCTTTAGGAGCTTGTTGACCATTTGAATTTCCTCAGTTGAGACTTGTCTGTTTAGCTCTGTTCATAATTTTTTTGATAGGATTATTGGGTTCTCTGGAGTCAAACTTCTTGAGGTCTTTGTATATATTGGATATTAGCCCTCTATCAGATGTAGTATTGGTAAAGATCTTTTCCCAATCTGTTGGTTGCCATTTTGACGTATTGACAGCATCCTTTGCAATTGCAAAGGATTGCATAGAAGCTTTGCAATTCTATGAGATCCCATTTGTCGATTGTTGATCTTAGAGATAAGTCAATGGTGTTCTGTTCAGGAAAATTTCCGCTGTGCCTGTGTGTTTGAGGCTTTTCCTCACTTTCTCATCTATTAGTTTCAGTGTATCTGCTTTTATGTGGAGGTCCTTGATCCACTTGGACTTGAACTTTGTACAGGGGAATAAAAATGGATCAATTTTCATTCTTCCACATGTTGACTGTGAGTTGAACCAACACCATTTGTTGAAAATGCTGTCTTTTTTTCAACTGGATGGTTTTAGCTCATTTGTCAAAGATCAAGTGACCACAGTTGTGTGGTTTCATTTCTGGATCTACAATTCTATCACACTGATCTATCTGCCTGTCACTGTACCTACACCATGTAGTTTTCTATCATGATTTCTCTGTAGTACAGCTTGAGGTCATGGATGATGATTCCTCCAGGAGTTCTTCTATTGTTGAGAATAGTTTTTCCTGTCCTGGATTTTTTATCATTCCAGATGAATTTGAAAATTGCTCTTTCTAACTCTGTGAAGAATTGAGTTGGAATTTTGATGGGGATTGCAGTGAATCTGTAGATTGCTTTCATCAAGATGGCCATTTTTACTATATTAATTCTACCAATCTGTGGACATGGAAGATCGTTCCATTTTCTGAGGTCTTCTTTGATTTCATTCTTCAGAGACTTGAAGTTCTTGTCATACAGATCTTTCACTTGTTTTGTTAGAGTCACACCAAGGTATTTTATATTGTTTGTAGCTATTGTAAAGGGTGTTGTTTCCCTAATTTCTCTCTCAGCCCATTTGTTCTTTGAGTAGAAGAAGGCCACTGATTTATTTGAGTTGATTTTATATCCAGCTACTGCACTGAAGCTGTTTATCAGGTTTAGGAGTTCTCTGGTGGAATATTTTGGGGTCACTTAAGTATACTATCATATCATCTACAAATACTGATATTTTGACTTCTTTTCCAATTGGTATCCCTTTGACCTCCTTTTGTTGTCTAATTGCTCTAGCTAGAACTTCAAGTACTATATTGAATAGATATAGAGAGAGTGGTCAGGCTTTTCTAGTCCCTGATTTTAGTGGGTTTGCTTCAAATTTCTCTCCATTTAGTTTGATGTTGGCTACTGGTTTGCTGTAGATTGCTTTTATTATGTTTAGGTATAGGCTTTGAATTTCTGATCTTTCCAAGACTTTTAAACATGAAGACATGTTGAATTTTGTCAAAGGCTTTTTCTGCATATAATGGAATAATCATGTGTTTTTTTTTCCCCTTTGGTTTGTTTATATAGTGGATTACATTGATGAATTTCTGTATATTGAACCCCTTCAACTCCTTCACTCCTTTCTCTAACTCCTTTATTGGGGACCGCACATTCAGTCCAATGGTTGGCTGTGAGCATCTGCCTCTGTATTTGTGAGGCTCTGACAGAGCCTCTCAGGAGACAGCCATATCAGGCTCCTTTCAGCATGCACTTCTTGGCATCTACAATAGTGTCTGGATTTGGTCACTGTATATGGAATGCAACAGTACTCAATAAAATTCTAGCAAACCAAATCCAAGAACACATGAAAACAATCATTCACTATGATCAAATAAGCTTCACCCCAGGGATGCAGGAATGGTTCAATATAATCAACATAATCTACTATATAAGCATGCTCACTCTCTCCCTATCTATTTAATATAGTACTTGAAGCTTCTGGATATTACAAATAAGGCTGCTATGAACATAGTGGAGCATGTGCTCTTATAACATGTTGGAGCATCTTCTGGTTATATGCCCAGGAATAGTATAGCTGGGCCCTCAGGTAGTACTATGTCCAATTTTCTAAGGAACGGCCAAACTGATTTCCAGAGTGGTTGTAGTAGTATGCAATCACACAAGCAATGGAGGAGTGTTCCTCTTTCTCCACATCCTCGCCAGCATCTGCTGTCACCTGAGATTTTGATTTTAGCCAATCTGACTAGTGTGAGGTGGAATCTCAGGGTTGACCCCCACACAGAATTGAAGTCTCCTATATTTCCTTAATGGAGTTATTTATGTTCTTCTTACTCTCCTGTATCATCATCATGATATGTGAGTTTAGATCAGAATCTTGCTTTTCATGTGTGTTGGGGTATCCATGGCTTGCTGTGGTGGGAGAACTGGGTTCTGATGACGCCAAGTAGCATTGATTTCTGTTGCGTATGTTCTTGTCCTTGCCTCTCAGCATCTCTTTACCTCTGTTGTTAGCTGGCCTTACTGTCTCTCTGACTGGAGCCTATCCCTACTGTGAGCCTGGGCATGTCAAAACTCCTGAATGTCAAGAAGTTTCTGTGAGCCTGAGTGTGTCATAACTCCTGGGGGTCAAGCTGTCACCTGAGTGTGATTGAGGTGTAGAGGACTGTAGCACAGGGTCCACCTCCTATAGTTTTCTTAAGTGTCATTCTTTGTGATCGATAATTGAATAAACTATGTGTCTTTCATGTTGGATATGCTATTTTTCATAAAACATGTCCTATTGACTAACTCTTAAGCAACTATGGTCTTCTGATGAAGGTGACAGATGTTCCTCCATGTTAGCTACACATGGGACTCGACCAGCTGAGTAAAAGGTGCAGACACTTGTAGTCTAGGAACTGCTGGCAGCTTACTAGACCTTGCAAGTGTTGGACCCAAACAGGCATTGTGTTAGAAGACTGACAACCAATTTAACTTGCAGGTCACTGTCTGTGTCTGGCTAGCTTGATGTAATTCTTAACCTTTCTTAAATGATAACAATAAACACACTCTCTAATCTC
>NC_034610.1:52875627-52880106 GCF_900095145.1 Mus pahari | reverse complement strand
GGAGAGGAGAGGAGAGGAGAGGAGAGGAGAGGAGAGGAGAGGAGAGGAGAGAAGAGAAGGAGAACACAACTTTCTTGGTTGTAAGTTGTTTCCCCAAATGAAGTTTTTATAAACTATCTGCTAATTTAAAACAGATTCCTAAATACCTTGATGATGTAGGAAATGACACCAGTCAGTACAGTCCTTTTGGCTTTCTTTCCTCTGTGCTAAGGTCTGTGGCTGGAATGTCCTTTGGTATGTTTGCAGAAGGTTGGTTCTCCCTGGAAGCTAATGTGCACGTAGTATCTTTTTCTTACAGCACCTTCTTTAACTTCTTCTCACAGGCTGTGCTTATGGCTCGTGTAGCATTTTCTACTTACCTCACCATTCCTGTGGATGTCACATGCTCCCCTGGATTCCAGCTGCCTTAACTTCCAGGCATAGTCTTTGGTAACACAGATGGCATCTAGATTTTTCTCTTCATGAATGCCATCTTGGGGTATGGATGGGGGAGAACTAAATAAAAGAAAGATGGTTAAAAGAATCATTAAGACAATCAGAATGCTAGGGCTTTTGATTTATTGCATTATTATGATGATTGTATCACATTTCTGTTAGTTATGCCCGGGGGTAATGTCTAGTTTTCTCAAGTTTTGGTATAAAATTTTTTCTTTGATTATTTTTTTTTAAACACTATTATTTTGCTGTTGCTGTGAGTGAATCCACAACCTTGTACATGTTAGTAAAAATTTCCCACGACTGAATGATACTCAGACCTAACAATTTTTATACCTCTTTTGGGATTTTTCATCTATGTCTATGTACATTATAGAGACTGCATCAAAAATAAGTTTCATAATCCTTCTTATTTATTTACTTTTATTAATTTTTAAGTTAGCATACAAATGAATGGGTTTATCATCTCTCTCTCTCTCTCTCTCTCTCTCTCTCTCTCTCTCTCTCTCTCTCTCTCTCTGTGTGTGTGTGTGTGTGTGTGTGTGTGTGTGTTTGTCTGTGTGAGATTAGATGTTTTTTTCTCCTTCCCTATAGCCAATACTAATATTCTCTCCCTCCCACCATTTTGTTGTCATTTTTCTTCCAGGAAACTTCTCTTCCACTTTCCTATTTTGTGTATTCCATCATCCTTTTGATTTACCACTTCTCTTAAGATCTCTTTCTCTCCCATAGTCCCCATTCCAGCATGATGACTTACAAATACACATGTAACCACATAGGTAAGCACACATATAGGAAGAAACTTAAAAATGCATAATTTTTAACCTAGGAGCCATATAAAAGAGTTAACATGTAGTATTGATCTTTCTGAGTCTGGCTCATTTTACTTAATTTAAAGATTTTCAGTTGTATTTATTTTCATGAAAATGTCACACCTTCATTTTTTTCTATGACTGAATAAAATTCCATGATGTAGGTGTAACACATTTTCTGAATTTGTTCATTTGTTGATGGACCTCTAACCTGGTTCCATTTCTTGGTTCCTATGACTAGTATAGCTAAAACATGGATACACAAGTGTCTCTTTGGTATATAAATCATAAGGTAACTATTTTCATGGAAAATCATTTGTTTTATTTTATTACTATTGTGTGTGATATGTGTGTACGTTGTGTGAACATATAACACTCTGATGAGAGAGAGAGAGAGAGAGAGAGAGAGAGAGAGAGAGAGAGAGAGAGAGAGAGAGAGAACAAGCACACCACTACAAATGTACAAATGTGGGCAGAGGTCTGTAGAATCCACTGTGGAGTCAGCTCTTTCCTTCCACTGTGAGTTCAGGCGTCAAAATCAGGCTGTTGGGTTTGTACAGCAAGGGCTTATACTTGCTGAGTCACCTACTTCTCTATCCTCTCTCTCTCTCTCTCTCTCTCTCTCTCTCTCTCTCTCTCTCTCTCCCTCTCCCTCTCCTCTTTCTCTCCCTTTCTCTTTCTCTCTCTTTCTCTCTGCTTCTCCTTCCTTCCCTCTGCCTCCCCCTGTCTCCCTTTTCCCATGAATCTTTACTCTGATTTCCACACTGAATGTGAAGGTTTATATTCACATATATAAAGTTTATATTCACTGCTGAGTGAATAAGGAAGGGTTTCTTTTTCACACATTCCTACAAAGCATTGCTGTCGTTAGTTTGCTCAGTGATGGCCATTCTGTCTGAGGTAAGATGGAATCTCAACACACTTTTAATTTGCATTTCTCCGATGATTAAGGATGCTGGATGTTTTTTCAAGTTTTTTTTTTTTTTTTAATTTGGAGAAATCCATTAAAGTAACATTAGCCTAGTTATTGATTGGATAATTTGGCTTTTGGTGTTTAATTTTATATGTCCTAGACATTAATCTCCTACCTGATTTGCAGTTGGAAAAGAATTCCTGCCTCCTTGTAGGCAGTCTCTTCATGGAGATGACTCCCTCTTTGAAGTTCTCTGATGATTATTTCTGTTGTAGTATTTAACTTTCTTAACTCCACATGATCCCACTTGTCAGTTGGTAGGTTCTTTCCTTTGCTAGTGGAGTTGTGCACAGAATATCACTAGTTATTCCTATATCTTGAAACCTTTAACCCAAGTTTTCTGCTAGCAGTTTTGAATTTCAGATATTATGTTACAATCTTTGTTCCAATTTGAATTTATGTTTTGTGCAGGGCAAGAGAGAGATCTAGTTTTATTCTTCTACATGGACACATCCAATTTTCCATGCACTATTTGATAAAATTGCTGTCTTTTCTCCAATATATATTTTCATCAGCAATGTAAAAAATGGCTCTGATGCTGTAAGTTTATTCTGGATCCTCTATTCTATTCAGTTCCTTTGGTGTCTATGCATTTATTTGTGCCAGCACCATGTGCTTTTGTTACTATCGATCTGTAGTACAATTTGAAGTCAAATATTGTAACATGACTCGCATTTCTCTTTCTACAAGGGATAATTGTACCATTCAAGGCCTTTTGTGTTTCCTTATGAATTTGTAGATTGTTTCATGAATTCTGTGATCACTATCATAAGGGTTTTGTTGGGGATTGCATTAATCTGTGGACTGCTTGTTGTAATTTAGCCATTTCCCGAATATTAGCTGCCAATGCATGAGGATAGGAGGTCTTATATCTTTTTTTTTTCAGTTTTTTTTTTTTTCAGTGTCTTAAAGTTTTCTCTATAGGCATGTTTTACCTTGCTGGGTCAAGTTTATTCCTAGTTCTGTTGTTTGTGCTAAGGCGGCATAAACAGTATTTCCCCCTGATTTCTTTACGTGGTGAATTTGCTATTGTCATGTAGAAAAGCAACTCTTTTGTGCGTGCTGATTTTGTATTTAACTACTTTACTGAAATTGTTTGTTGGGTCCATGGGTGCCACAGACTGGGCTCACTGGGTCCTCCTCAATCTGTGTGAATCAGAGTCTTGGACAGATGGGCATAGAGTTGGTGGGAATTGACAGACTGACACAACAAGAGAGAGAGTGTGTTGAATCTGAATGTAATGTCCAAACGAAAAACGGACTTTTTTATACAGAAGAAAAAACAAGAAAAGCCAGTCCGGACACATCTGCCAAGTTACAGTGACACAAAACAAAAGGAATGCATACGTCAAAAGATGGCGGGACTAGGCTGCATTTACAACTTAGAATGGAGACAGGTGCAATGCTAGTCTATTGTTAAACCCACCACCAGGGGTTCTTAGTAAATACCTGATTATGCTGTTCCTTTGGGCCTAGTGAAGAAACCTGTCCCAGGGGGATTCCCTAACTCTTTCATGGTTAACTCACCTATTCGCTAGGCCATTGTGTATTCCCTTGTTTGGGTGAGACTCGGCTACTGTCCTAAGTAATCACTCTGCAGACTAGCCCTGAGCTATTCTAGCTCCGTTCTTTGTAATTCCTAATTAGTTTCACTGTCTCTACTAGAAGTAAATTTGAATGTTACTGAATAGGTCACATTCTCACTGAATTCCTACTGAATTCCAAGCTCCTTGGCTTCAAGGATTTTCTAGGACTTTGGAACACTGGTGGAGGCTTACCTATGTCAAAATTCAATCTTTAAAGACACTTATAATAATACTGAAAGAGAGCATACACCTTACTAATGCGGGGACAGGGATTGAGTATACAGGCTATGAGAATGCCAAGGTTCTTGGAGGCTGAGTTTTCTTGAAACTCTTTGCCTCGTGACTGCCTCCAGGCCTTTTGACCCCAACAGGCAGACTTCACTGGAGTGGATGTGGCACATGGGTTTTTCTGGTAGTTTCCAGAGTCATGTCATCCCTGAAAAGTGATTATTTGACTTTTCCTTCCCCAAGTGTGCATCTGAAGGGAAATGAAATTTAAGATAAAATTTGAGGCCTGATTTATGTAACTTATGTCAAATAGTCCAAAGAAAAAGTTGTTTGCAAGCTTAGAAGCCTGAGGCTGAGAATATAGTGGAACAGGCCTGGGCACGTCCGGGCAGGCCCTTTGTTAAAACATTCCTGGGGCTGCCTGGCCTTAAAGACAAAAAAAGGA
>NC_034610.1:52841843-52875477 GCF_900095145.1 Mus pahari | reverse complement strand
GTGTGAAACCGTGCCAATTCCTCCTAGCCCCCGACCCTCTCCCTATAAAAACCCCTAGCTTTCGAGCCTCGTGGTCGATTCCTCTGTCTCCTGTGTGAGATACATATCTGCCTGGAGCTCTGTCATTAAACTACCTCATGTTTTTGCAACAAGAAGGTCTCTCATGTTTCCTTGGGTGGGCCCTTTCCTGAGACTTGAGTGGAGGTATCCGAAAGAGGGTCCTACACATCCTTTCTATTTTTCTCTTTCTTTATGATTCTAAAGGAATCTTTGAAGAGGATATAAAGGTGGAGAGAGAAGGTGCACTTGTCTTCTTTTAGATTTCAGAGGAGAGAACTTGCTCAGTCTTGTATTTGTTTTGCCATTTACTACAGCCTTAGTCCTAGGACTGTTGTATATAGTACACTGGCAAAATTTCACCTTGTCTTGGCTCAATTTTCTGCTGCTTTAGCAGAATTCTGGAGGGTGAAGACTGAGCAGAAGCAGTTTATTTTCACAGTTGTAGAGGCTGGGGAATCTCAGAGATAAGTCTGAGGAAGCTGTTTTTGCTTTTATTGTTGTTTGTTTAAAAAAAAAAACCAAAACACTTGTATCTTACCGTCAATGAGGGGATCTCGTGACCAGAGCATGAGAGATGAGGGTAAGAAGTACAAGGGAGAGGTTAAAAAAACAAAAAAAACAAAAAACAAAGCTACTTTCTCAATAATTACCCCATTTCTAAGATTAACCCACCCATTCAGGTGGAACATATTTAGCCTAATCTCCACTGCATATCCTGCAAATGTCCCCAACCCAATAATATCTTAGTGGTGAGTTTCATGAGATTTGGTTCAAACCCTAGCATATCTATTCATTCCAATGTCTGGATGGTATGCTGCTAACATTAGTAAGGAATGGGAAGAAGAGAAAAACTTAGAACAGGAACAAATGTAATAGTGTAGCACTCATAGGTAGCAGACCCCACATTTCCTTATGAGAACCATCTGTCCTCTAATTTATGTTCACAGGTCTATGACTTGACTCTCTCCATTAATTCCAGGGCTGGGCATATACCCGAGTTTTGACCAATCAGGTGCACTCAGCTATGGACAGAGGAGCCTGTTCTTTAGCTTTAAGGGCTATGTATGATGCCTGTCATGCCAGGAGCTGTGACAGTGCAGTGCCACCAGCACATGTGTGTTAGTGAAACTGGAGTCAAGAGACTAACAGAAAATACAAGGATGTAGAGATTAATCTCACTATCAAACAGTACCTGTTACCATCTTGACTTCTTTAGTTATGCCAGCCAGGCGTTTTCTGATTCTAAGTGAAGTTTAGTTGAATTTGTTACTTACAGCTAAAACAGAAAAACTGCTAATTCTTCCCCTTTGCACCTATTTTGATAAAAATCCCAGGTAGAAAATGGCTAACAAGGTATTGATAATTGTATAGTCACTTCATATTTGTTGCTTTGTGTATCTACATGAATGTAAATATGTGTATGTGTGTGTATGTACACACACACACACACACACACACACACACACACACACACACACGTGTATCTGTATATATGGTGGCCAGAGGACAACCTAGGCCATTGCATTGCAAGGGCCATTTATTTTTATTTTTATTTTTTTGAGATAGGCTTCTAATTGGGACCTAAGGCCCCTGAACTTTGCTAGGCTGACTCACCAGAGAAGCGCAGAACCATTTTGTCTCTGCTTCCTGAGTGCTGAGATTAAAATTGAATTGCTAAGCTAAACTGTGTGTGTGTGTGTGTGTGTGTATCCTGGGGACATAACATAGGTTCTTATATTTGCTTTATAGAGTGAGATATCTCCCCAGCTGACAATTGTTGTTTTTATGATATAAGTGCCATATCAATGGAGAGTAAGTACGTGTTCTATATATATCACTTCATTTTTAAAATTTTTTTATTATATATTTTCTTTATTTACATTTCAAATGTTGTCTCCTTTCCTTGTTTCCCCTCCAAAAACTCCCTATCCCTTCCCCCCTCCCCCTGCTCCTCAACCCACCCACACCCTTTTCCTGGCCCTGGAAGTCCTCTATACTGGAGCATGTAACCTTCACAGGACCAAGGGCCTCTCCTCCCATTGATGACCGACTAGGCCATCTTCTGCTACATATACAGCTAGAGTGACAAGTTCCACCATGTGTTTTCTTTGATTGGTGGTATAGTTCCAAGGAGCTCTGGGGGTTCTGGTTAGTTCATATTGATGTTCCTCCTTTGGGGCTTCAGACCCCTTCAGTTCCCTGGGGACTTTGTCTAGCTTCTTCATTGGGGACGTTGTGCTCTGTCCAATGGATGACTTTGAGCATCCTCTTCTGTATTTGCCCGGTACTGGCAGAGCCTCACAGGAGAAAACTATATCAGGCTCCTGTCAGCAGGCTCTTGTTGGCATCTGCCTAGAGTCTGGGATTGGTGGTTGTTTATGGGATGGATGCCCAAGTGGGGCAGTCTCTGGATGGTCATTCCTTCAGTCTCTGCTCCAAACTTTGTCTCTGTAACTCCTTCCGTGGGTATTTTGTTCCCCCTTCTGAAAAGGATTCTGAGCTTCTTGGCTAATATCCACTTATCAGTGAGTGCATATCATGTGTGTTCTTTTGTGGTTGGGTTACCTCACTCAAGATGATATCCTCCAGATACGTCCATTTGTCTAAGAATTTGATAAATTCATTGTTTTTACTAGCTGCATAGTACTCCACTGTGTAAATGTACCACATTTTCTGTATCTATTCCTCTATTGAGGGACATCTGGGTTCTTTCCAGCTTCTGGCTATTATAAATAAGGTTGCTATGAACATAGTGGAGCATGTGTCCTTATTACATGGTGGAGCATCTTCTGGGTATATGCCCAGGATTGGTATTGCTGGATCTTCTGGTAGAACTATATCCAATTTTCTGAGGAACCACAAACTGATTTCCAGAGTGTTGAAGTTTTCTCTTTATTATCCTATGAAGGGCTGGATTTGTGGAAAGATATTGTGTAAATTTTGTTTTGTTATGGAATACCTTAGTTTCTCCATCTATAGTAATTGAGAGTTTTGCTGGGCATAGTAGCCTTGCCTGGTATTTGTGTGCTCTTAGGGTATGTATAACATCTGCCCAGGATCTTCTGGCTTTCATAGTCTCTGGGGAGAAATCAGGTGTAATTCTGATAAGTTTGTCTGCCTTTATATGTTACTTGAAATTTTCCCCTTACTGCTTTTAATATTCTTTCTTTGTTTTGTGCATTTGGTGTTTTGATTATTATGTAACTGGAGGAATTTCTTTTCTGTTCCAAACTATTTGGAGTACTGTAGGCCTATTGTATGTTCATGGGCATCTCTCTCTTTAGGTTGGGAAAGTTTTCTTCTATAATTTTGTTGAAGATATTTACTGGCCCTGTAAGTTGGTAATCTTCCTTCTCGTCTGTACACATTATCCTTAGGTTTGTTCTTCTCATTGTGTCCTGGATACCCTGGATGTTTTATGTTAGGATCTTTTTGCATTTTGCATTTTCTTTGATTGTTGTGTCAATGTTTTCTATGGTATCTTCTGCACCTGAGATTCTCTCTTCTATCTCTTGTATTCTGTTGGTTATGCTTGCATCAATGGCTCCTGACTTCTTTTCTATGTTTTCTATTTTCAGAGGTGTCTCCCTTTGTGATTTNTTTATTGTTTCTACTTCCATTTTTAGATCCTGGATGGTTTTGTTCAATTATTTCACCTGATTGGATGTGTTCTCCTGCATTTCTTACATTCCTCCATCATCATCATGAGAAGTGACTTTAGATTCATGTTTTGCTTTTCTGATGTGATGGTGTATCCAGGACTTGCTAAGGTGGGAGAGTTTGGTTCTGATGATGCCAAGTAACCTTGNTTTCTGTTGCTTCTGTTCTTATGCTTGCCTCCTGCCATCTGATTATCTCAAGTGCTTGCTTCCCTCAATATATCTGAGTGGAACCTCTCCTTCTTGTAATCCCGGTTGATTCAGTAATCCTCAGATTCCAGCTTTCTCTGTGATCCTGTGATTCTGGGCTCCTGTAAATGTGAGATTCTGGGTGTGTCAGAGTTCTTGGCAGTCAAGCTTCCTCTGAGACCTTGAGATCCTGGTATGACCCAGCTCCTGGTATTCTGAGATCCTGGAATCCTAAGATCCTGGCCGTATTACAGCGCCCGGAAGTGATGCATTCTATGAGCATTTGGGGGTGTCTGCTGTGTTTTAAACCAAGGTAGACCAGCATTGACCAGAAGCAACCTGAGCTGCTGGTCAGGCTGGGCTCCTGTGTCCTTGCTCCTGGTGGCATAGGCCTATCATGATTGTTATGGAATGGATGTTGCATTCCACTCACCTGTGATCCTAAGATCCTGGGAGTCCTCTGGGGACCATGGGACCATCCACTGAGTTCATGCCCAAGGTGACCTGGAGCTGGTGCTAACCGGAAAGGGTATATGTCACTTCTAATCCAAGGTCAATCATTAGTTGAGTCTTCACAATTATAATTTGTAGTTGGCTGATTATTATCTTAATCAAGTGAATTCAATATTGACAGTTAATTATTTCTACCTGTAAGAAGCAAAATATAAAAACCAGGCTCTGAAAAGGATAAGAGAGAAACTGCCTTTCATTCCTACCACCTCAGCTGAAATCAGGTCAGTAGTCCACAGGAAGTTTTGCAAATTTCTAAAGCAAACCTGGTTAATGTTTATTCTGGACATGGCACAAGAGAGATTTGGAGCTAATGCTCCAGGTCTAAGCTATGTGGAGTGTTTCAGAGGACTGGGCTAAGTAGATCTATTTAATCTAACACCTCACGAAGAAAGGCAGAAAGAAGATACAAACTAACTTACTGGTGACCCAAACTCTGGTAACCGCCAATAAAAAAGCAGGTTCCTTTCTTGCTCTCTTTCCCATAGCCCGATCAATTATGTTTCTTTATTTAATGTTCTCAATTACTAGACAGAAGAATTTGGAGGATCCGGGGTCTATTTTTAAATTTCAAACTAGTAGCGTGATTTAGCTGTCTGATGTTGAGCTGAAGAATGACTTTAACATTGTCATTGCCACCCAAACTGTTCTCTTACAGATATGCAATATCTGGGCACTGAGACTTGTGGGAGGAAATCAAACCAGATATGGGGGCCTCCAAAAAGAGACAAGAAGCTTTGAATGACCATAAGCCTTTCCTGTACATTTTCCTTCATCTTCTGTAAACGTGTTCTGAAACCTCTGTCTGGAATGCCTTTTCAAGGAAGTCAACAAATGTAAAGTTTTATTGTCCAAAGTAGTTAAATGAGTGGAACAAGAAAGGGTGTGACTTGGTCCCTAGCCAGGTCCCCATTTTAGGGGAATGGATTGTGAGACTCTTTAAACTTGGAGTTTGGCTGTGAGATGTATGACCATGAGGTCATATGACTATGGGAACATAAGTTCATAGGTAGTTCTGCTTCTGGGCCAAACTTTCTATTTCCTGGTCCTCTGAGAAATAATAAGTCTTACCAAATTTCTTTGACAGCTAGAGAGGTTTGGATGTATAATCTTTGTAGGGAGGAATATGGGGATCACAGTGGGGTATCATTGTGAAGGCTCTAATATGGGAGATGTTTTAAAAGAGAAGTGAATAAGTAACTTAAGTGACATATCCATGAATGAAGACACTGGTCAGTAAGTGGAACTATTTAGTGTGTAGTGCCTTCAAAATTGAACCAGTGGTTCTCTATTCTATGGGTTTATTAGTGCAGACTTGCTTATATTTAGCATCTTAATGCCATGCATATTTTATTAGACGCAGAATTATTTAAAATTGTTTAAAAAAGAAAAGGGTCCCCTAATTTCTTTCCCATAGAATGTCCTTAGCTGATGGAAATTAATCTCTCCCTTCTTGCTCTTGGGTCTAAAGTTATGCTGGTCCCAGCAGGGTGGGTTCTATATAGGAATCAAGTTTCCTATTCCAACAGGAAGTTTCTGAAGTACACTTGCTTTCTCCTTTTTCCATAATGGGGTGGTTTTTACCTTCAACATGTATAAATACTTCCTTCCTTATGTACCTATATTCAAGTGAGGATTTAGCAACCTTGCTAACAAGTTCAACTGACAATAATTGGTAGATAGAAACTGTGGTTAGAGAAGCCCAAGGTTCAGGCTTTAGGTTAGTGCATTTCTGGGGTAGAAAGGGCTCATCATTTGACAATTAGCTATTCTTCCTTATTAACATTTTTCCTCTTCTTTGATTAACCTGATTCCATCTTCCTTAAAGAGTACTCCTGAGATTATACAAACTTCAGCTAGTTGTCTTAGTAGAGATTTAGCATACATTCCTTGAGCAAACACAACCTTCTCAACCAATCTCCAACTAATTATTGAAGATATCCTATAAATAAATATGTTCAATATGGCTATTGGGCTACAGAATTACTATGAATGTAATGCAATACATTTGTAGATGACAAAATTTCTGTTGCCGTGTCAAAGGTTGTGCAGCCCCTAATCTGCATAGCCATGTGGCATGAAGTGAAAGAGGCTACAGATCAACTGCAGCCTAGTGCTAGATGATCTTTGCACAAACAAAGCAATGTTTTTTTGTTGTTGTTGTTTTCTTTAGTTTTTAATTTCCAATCTTCTTTTGTAAAAATTTTGTATTAGATATTTTCTTTATTTACATTTTATCATTTCACCTCCAAACCTCCCATCCTTTCTTCCCTCCCCCTGCACAACAACCCTACCACTCCTGCTTCCCCGTCCTGGCATTTCCCTACACTGGGGCATGGAGACTTCACAAGACCAAGGGTCTCTCCTCCTGCTGATGTCTGACAAGGCCATCCTCTGCTACATATGCAGCTGGAGCCATGGGTCCCTCCATGTGTATTCTTTGGTTGGTGGTTTGGTCCCTGGGAGCTCTGGGGGTACTGGTTGGTTCATATTGCTGTTCCTCCTATGAGGCTGCAAACCCCTTCAGCTCCTTGGGTCCTTTCTCTATTTCTTCCATTGGGGACCCTGTCCTCAGGCCAATAGTTGGCTGAGAGCATCCATTGTTGTATTTTCAGGCACTTGCTGGCATCCACAATAGTGTCTGGCCTTGGTAACTGTATGTGGGATGGATCCCCAGGTGGGGCAGTCTCTGCATGGCTTTTCCTTCAGTCTCTGCTCCACACTTTGTCTCTGTGTCTCCTTCTGTAGGTATTTTGTTCCCCCTTCTAAGAAGGACAGAAGTATCCCTGCTTTGGTCTTCCTTCTTTTTAAGCTTCATGTGGTCTGTGAATTGTATCTTGAGTATTTTGAGCTTCTGGGATAATATCCACTTGTCAGTGAGTGCATACCATGTGTGTTCATTTGTGACTGGGTTACCTCACTCAGGATGGTATTTTCTAGTTCCATTCATTTGCCTAAGAGTTACATGAATTCATTGTTTTTAACAGGTGTGTTGTACTCCATTGTGCAAATTTTCTGTATCCATTCCTTTGTTGAGGAATATCTAGGTTCATTCCAGCTTCTTGCTATTATAAATAAGGCTGCTATGAGCATAATAGAGCATGTGTCCTTATTACATGTTGGGGCATTTTCTGGGTATATGCCCAGGAGTGGTATAGTTGGGTCCTCAGCAAGTACTGTGTCCAATTTTCTCAGAAACCACCAAACAGATTTGCAGAGTAGTTGTACCAGCTTGCAATCCCACCAGCAATGGAGGAGTGCTCCTCTTCTTCCACATCCTTGCCAGCTTCTTCTATCACCTGAATTTTTGATCTTAGCCATTCTGACCTGTGTGAGGTGGAATCTCAGAGTCATTTTGATTTGCATTTCCCTGAAGACTAAGGATATTGAACATTTCTTTAGATGCTTCTTTGCCATTCAATATTCTTCAGTTGAAAATTCTTTGTTTCGCTTTGTACCACATCTTTAATAGGGTAATTTGTTTCTCTGTAGTCTAACTTCTAGAATCCTTTGTATGTATTTGATATTAGCCCTCTATCAGATTTAGGATTAATAAAGATCTTTTCCTACTCTGTTGGTTGCCATTTTGTCTTATTGACAATGTCCATTGCCTTACAGAAGCTTTGCAATTTTATGAGGTCCCATTTGTCAATTCTTGAGCTTAGAGCATAATCTATTGGTGTTCTGGTCAGGAAATTTTCCCTTGTGCCCATGTGCTTGAGGTTCTTCCCCACTTTCTTTTCTATTTGTTTCAGTGTATCTGGTCTTATGTGGAGGCCCTTGATCCACTTAGACTTGAGCTTTGTACATGGGGATAAGAATGGGTCAATTTGCATTCTTCTACATGTTGACTGCCAGTTGAACCAGCACCATTTGTTGAAAATGTTGTCTTTTTTCTCCTGGATGGCTTTAGCTTGTTTGTCAAAGATCAAGTGACCATAGCTGTGTTGTTTCATTTCTGGGTCTTCAATTCTATTACATTGATCTACCAGCCTGTCACTGTATCAATACCATGCAGTTTTTTTTATCATATTGCAATATAGTACAGCTTGTAGTCAGGAATGGTGATTCCCCCAAAAGTTCTCTTATTGTTGAAAATATTTTTTGCTATCCTGAGTTTTTTTTTTTTATACCAGATGAATTTGAAAATTGCTCTTTCTAACTCTGTGAGGAATTGAGTTGGAATTTTGATAGGGATTGCATTGAATCTGTAGATTGCTTTCATCAAGATGGCCATTTTTACTATATTAATTCTTCCAATCTGTAAGCATGGAAAATCTTTCCATCTTCTGAGATCTTCTTCAATTCCTTTCTTCAGAGACTTGAAGTTCTTCTCATATATGTCTTTCACTTACTTAGTTGGAGTCACACCAAGATGTTTTATGTTATTTGTGATCATTGTGAAGGGTGTTGTTTCCCTAATTTCTTTCACAGCCTGTTTATCCTTTGAGTAGAGGAAGGCCATTGATTTGTTTGAGTTAATTTTATATCCAGCCTCTTTGCTGAAGTTAGCAGGTTTAGGAGTTCTTTGATGGGATTTTTGTGGTCACTTAAGTATATTATCATATCATCTGTAAATAGTGATAATGTGACTACTTCCTTTCCAATTTGTATCCCTTTGACCTCCTTTTGTTGTCTAATTGCTCTTGCTAGAAATTTGAGTACTGTATTGAATAGGGAGGGAGAGAGTGGGCAGCCTTGTCTAGTCCCTGATTTTAGTGAGATTGCTTCCAGTTTCTCTCCATTTAGTTTGATATTGGCTACTGGTTTGCTGTGTATTCCTTTTATTATGTTTAGGTATGGGCCTTGAAGTACTGATCTTTCCAATACTTTTATCATGAAGGGGTGTTGGATTTTGCCAAATGCTTTCTCAGCATCTAATGAAATGATCATGTGTGTGTTTTTTTATTTGAGTTTGTATATATAGTGGATTACGTTGATGAATTTCTGTATATTGAATCATGCCTGCGTCCCTGGGATGAAGTCTACTTGATTATGATGGATAATCATTTTGAAGTGTTCTTGGATTTGGGTTGTGAGAATTTTATTGAGTATTTTTGCATCAATATTCATGATATTCATAAGGGATATTGGTCTGAAGTTCTCTTTCTTTGTTGGGTCTTTGTGTGGTTAGGTTTCAGAGTAATTGTGGATTCATGGAATTGATTTTGTAGTCTTCCTTCTGTTTTTGTTTTGTGGAATAGTTTGAAGAGTATTGGTTTTAGGTTTTCTTTGAAGGTCTGATAGAACTCTACTAAATCTATCTGGTCCTGGATTTTATTGGTTGGGACACTCTTAATGAGTGCTTCTATTTTTTATGGGTTATGGGACTGGTTAGATCATTTATCTGATCATGACTTAACATTGGTATCTGGTATCTGTCTAGAAAATTGTCTATTTCTTCCAGATTTTCCAGTTTTGTTGAATACTGACTTTTGTAGTATAATCTGATGATTTTTAAAAATTTCCTGTTCTTATGGCTCCCTTTTCATTTCTGATTTTGTTAATTTGGATACTGTCCCTGTGCCCTCTGGTTAGTCTGGCTAAGGGTTTGTCTATCTTGTTGATTTTCTCAAAGAACCAGCTATTGGTTTGGTTGATTCTTTGTATAGTTCTTTTTGTTTTCACTTGGTTTATTTCAGCCCCGAGTTTGATTATTTCCTGCTGTCTGCTCCTCTTGAGTGTATTTTTTTCTTTCTGTTCTAGAGCTTTCAGATGTGCTGTCAAGCTTTTAGTGTATGCTTTCTCCAGTTTATTTTTGGAGGGACTCAGAGCTTTGAGTTTTCCTCTTAGCACCACTTTCCTGTGCCCCATAAGTTTGGGTATGTTGTGCCTTCATTTTCATTAAATTCTAAAAAGTCTTCAATTTCTTTATTTCTGCCTTGACCAAGTTATCACTGAGTAGAGTGTTGTTCAGCTTCCACCTGTATGTGGACTTTCTATTGTTTTTGCTGCTATTGAACACCAGCTTTAGTCCATGGTGAGCTGATTGGATGCACTGAATCATTTCTATTTTCTTGTATCTGTTGAGGCCTGTTTTTTGACCAATTATATAGTCAGTTTTGGAGAAGGTACCACGAGGTGCTGAGAAAGAGCTATATTCTTTCTTTTTTTCCTTTTTCTTTTCTTTTCTTTTTTTGGATAAAATGTTCTATGTTCTATAGGTATCTGTTAAATCCATTTGATTTATAACTTCTGTAAGTTTCACTGTGTTTCTGTTTAGTTTCTGTTTCCATGATCTGTCCATTCTTTAGAGTGGTGTGTTGAGGTTCCTCACTATTATTGTGTGATGTACAATGTGTACTTTGAGCTTTAGTAAATTTTCTTTTATGAATGTGGGTGCTCTTGAATTTGGAACGTAGGTGTTCAGAATTGCAAGTTCTTCTTGGTAGATTTTCCTTTGATGAGCATGATATGTCCTTCCTTGTCTTTTTTGATAACTTTAGGTTGAAAGTCGGTTTTATTAGATATTAGAATGGCTACTTTAGCTTGATTCTTGGGACAATTTGCTTGGAAAATTGCTTTCTAGATTTTCACTCTGAGGTAGTATTTGTCTTTGTCATGGAGGTGAGTTTCCTATGTGTAGCAAAATGTTGGGTCCTGTTTGTGTAGCCAGTCTATTAGTCTATGTCTTTATATTGGGGAATTGAATCCATTAAGAGATATTAAGGAAAAGTTATTGTTGCTTCCTGCTATATTTCTTTTTAGAGTTGGAATTATGTTCATTTGGCTATATTCTTTTTGGTTTGTTAATAGAGAAGATTATTATTTTTTTTTTTTTGCCTTTTCTAGGGTGTAGTTTTCCTTCTTGTGTTGGGGTTTTTCGTTTATTATCCTTTCAAGGGCTGGATTTTTGGAATGATATTGTGTAAATTTGTTTTTGTCATAGAATCTTGATTTTTCCATCTTTGGTAATTGATAGTTTTGCTGGGTATAGTAGCTTGGGCTGGCATTTGTGTTCTCTTAGGGTCTGTATGACATCTGCCCAGCATCTTCTGGCTTTCATAGGCTCTTGGGAGAAGTCAGGTGTAATTCTGATAGGTCTGCCTTTATATGTTACTTGACTTTTTCCACTTACTGCTTTTAATATTCTCTCTCTGTTTTATCCACTTGGTGTTTAGATTATTATGTGACAGGAGGAATTTATTTTCTGGTCCAACCTATTTGGAAATCAGTAGGCTTCTTGCATGTTGATGGACATCTCTTTCTTTAGGTTAGGAAAGTTTTCTTCTATAATTTTGTTGAAGATATTTTCTGGCCCTTTAAATTGGGAATTTTCACTCTCTTCCATACCTATTATCCTTAGGTTTGGCCTTTTCATTGTGTCCTGGAGTTCCTGGATGTTTTGTGTTAGGACCTTTATGCATTTTGCATTAACTTTGACTGTTGTGTGAATGTTTTCTATGGTATCTTCTGCACCTGAGATTGTCTCTTTTGTTCTATTAGTGGTGCTTGCATCTATGACTCTTGATCTCTTTTCTATGTGTTTTATATCCAGAGTTGTCTTTGTGATTTCTTTATTGTTTATACTTCTGTTTTTAGATCTTGGATGGTTTTGTTCAATTTTCTTCACATGTTGTGTTTTCCTGTAATTCTTTAAGGGATTTTTGTGTTTTCTCTTTAAGGGCTTCTACCTGTTTACTTGTGCTCTCTTGTATTTCTTTAAGGGAACTGTTTATGTCCTTCTTCAAGTCCTCTATCAGCATCATGAGATTTGATTTTACTCCAAATCTGCTTTTCTGATATGTTGGGTTATCTAGGACTTGCTGTGGTGGGAGAACTGGGTTCTGATGATGTCAAGTAGCCTTGGTTTCTATTGGTAAGGTTCTTGCACTTGCCTTTTGCCATCTTGTTATTTTTGGTTTTAGTTGGTCTTACTGTTACTGGCTTGAGTTTGACCCTCCTGTGTGCCTGTAAGCCTGTTTCAGCACTCCTGGGAGACTAGCTCTCTTCTGGCAGGACCTGTGTACAGGGGACTGTAGAATAGCATTAGCTCCTATGTGCAAATGGTGACCAGAAGGATTCTGTCCCAGTTGTTCCATTATTCCTGTGCCCTATGTGCTCTTAGCCACTCCAGTTTTGGACAGTTATTGGAGAGAAAGTGGAGATCTTACCTCTGAGCCTGGGAGTGAGAGTACTCCTGGGAGAGCAGCTCTCACCTGGTGGGAACTGTGTACAGAGAGCTGTGGAACAGCCTTAGGTCCCAGGTGCAGATGGTGACCAAAAGGCACAATGTTTTTTGTTTGTTTGTTTGTTTGTTTGTTTTTGTTTTTTAAGGAAAAGGCTGCATACCATTAATGTCAAGTTATGAAATGTAAGTTTAGTTATAGACTAGCACTGTTGGAGGGACTCAGAAATGAGGCTGTAGTCATGACACATGATCACGACTTTGAGAACGATTGACCTGAGATGTAGTGAAGAGGTGTTTGTGTCTGTGGTGTATGTGCGTACACCCATGTATGCCCTCAGTGTGTTATATGGAGACCAGAAGAGAAAACCAGATTTCCTTCTCTATTGTTTTCTGCCTTAGTACTTTCTGTCTTTACCTTAGTACTGAGATTGCAGGCACATGTGATCATTACTGGCGTCTTATGTGAGTGCTGTGAGTGCTGGGTGTGTGAATGTAAAATTTACATCTCATGGTTGTATAACAAGGGCTCTTACCCACTGAGCAACCTTTCCAAGCAAAAAGAAAAGGTTTAATCCAAGGCTGGGCATCTCACTCCTATATGAGCCTGAAAAGACATGTATTTTGTCACAACGGAATGCATTTTGATATATGGATACTTCTGTGCTAATGTGTTATATTCCATTGAGGAAAGAGGGTTCATAACTTTACCTGTTATGGCTTTTTTATAGAAATACTTTGCTCACTGGGGAGGGCATTTATCTATAATCTAATTCATTCTTCTTTATTCTTATGAAAGAGGGCTCTGAATAGTCCAAAGTCACCTTCCTGAGGGAAATGCAAAGATTACAATGGAGTAGGCACATCGAGATCATGAGAATTGCCTGTGAAATCAAATTTAGGTATAAAGATAGTCCAGCAGCCATATGTAAATGGTTCCCTTATGTAGAAACAATAGTTTGTACTGGGTAACTCAATAGAAAACATTAGCCATTTATCATCCTTAATTATCAGTCATCTCTTAACTGCATCTGGTTTGCATTTTTTATTAGAAAGTTGTTTTATTTTTAAAGTTGGACCAGGATGTTTTTTTTCTTCCATTCCTGATTTCATTTTGTTATTCTTTTTAAAATTCCATCATTAATTCCCATGATGGTAGGAGGTTTGTATTTCATAAGACACAATAAATCAAGCAGCTGTAACATTGTTCTTACTGTGTATTTATCACAGGCCTTGCATTGCTGAGTTTACTCAAGGTTAGAGAGTCAAGCTGCTTTGAGGACAAACTTAGGGAGCATTGTGGGTATGCACGTAGCCCAGCAGAGGAGAGGAAGTATAAAAATTCTGTCAGCTTGAGTGGGTGCAGCTGCTTCAGTAAAGTCAAGTGACAAAAACTGACCCCACGACATTGTGGAGTTTGAGAGCTCCTCCTGGTATGCTGGACAGTGTACGATGCATATGTTAGACTTTTTCCATGCATAATTGATGGTATGTAATAATATTCTCTTGTGAGGTAGTAGCAGCTAATCTTCATTAAGCGTTTCCTGGATCTGGAGAGATGATGGTGCAGTGCTTAAGAGCACACACTGCTCTTGCAATGGATCCACATTTGCTTCCTAGCATCCACATTGGATGGTTTAGAACCATCTTTAACACCAGCTCCAAGGAATCAAACACCCTCTTCTGGCCTCCCCAGGCACATGCATGCGGATGCACACATGCACATAAAGAAACACGTTTTTCAAATGTAGAAATTCCTGTGTGCTATGTACTGTGTACTATGTACTGTGGGATGTGCTGTGGTGCTTTTCATGTTCAATTCTCACAGCAATTCTCTGAGTAAGGTAAATATTATTTATATCTTTGATTAACAAACTAGTTCCTGAAAGATAATGTTACATGTTGATTTCTTATCTAATGAGATTCTGTGTGTAAATACAAAATAATATATAAAAATTCCAAATTTTCATAAGATAAACCTTTGTTACATAACTGAAGAGAATCATTTTAAAAATTTGAATTCCAAGAGAACATAAGAAAGTAGTGTTTTGTCTCTCTGTAGTTGAGAATTCTTTTTCACATAGGCTTTACAGTTCTTCTTCTTTTTTTTTTTAACTTTCTTTTACCTTATTTTTTTATTAGATATTTTCTTTATTTACATTTCAAATGTAATCCCCTTACCTGGTTTCCCCTCTGAAAACCAACCCACTCCCCTCCCCCTGCTCATAAACCAACCCACCCCTGCTTCCTGTACCTGGCATTCCCCTACACTGGGGCATAGAGCCTTCACAGGACCAAGGGCCTCTCCTCCCACTGATGACTGACAAGGCCATCCTCTGCTACATATGTTGCTGGAGCCATGGGTCCCTCCATGTGTACTCTTTGGTTGGTGGTTTAGTCCCTGGGAGCTCTGGAGGTCCTGGTTGGTTCATATTGTTGTTCCTCCTATGAGGCTGCAAACCCCTTCAGCTCCTTGGGTCCTTTCTCTATTTCCTCCTTTGGGGACCCTGACCTCAGTCCAATGGATGACTGACAGCATCCACTGCTGTATTTATCAGGCACTGGCAGAGCCTCTTAGGAGACAGTTATATCAGGCTCCTGTCAGCAAGCACTTGCTGGCATCAACAATAGTGTCTGGGTTTGATGACTGTATATGGGATGGATCCCCAGGCAGGGAAGTCTCTGGATGGCCTTTCCTTCAGTCTCTGCTCCATTCTTTGTCTCTGTATCTCCTTCCATGAGTATTTTGTTCCCTCTTCTAAGAAGGATCAAAGTAGCCATATGTTGGTCTTCCTTCTTCTCAAGCTTCATATGGTCTGTGAATTGTATCTTGGGTATTCTGAACTTTTGGGCTAATACCCACTTATCAGTGAGTACATACCATGTGTGTTCTTTTGTGACTAGGTTACCTCACTCAGGATGATATTTCCTAGTTCCATCCATTTCCCTAAGAATTCCATAAATTTATTGTTTTTAATAGCTGAGTAGTACTCCATTGTGTAAATGTACCACAGTTTCTGTATCCATTCCTCTATTGAGGGACATCTGGGTTCTTTCCAGCTTCTGGCTATTATAAATAAGGCATAGTGGAGCACGTGTCCTTATTACATATTGGAGCATCTTCTGGGTATATATCCAGTAGTGATATAGCTGGGTCCTCAGGAATCACCAAATTGATTTCCAGAGTGGTTGTACCAGCTTTCAATCCCACCAGCAATGGAGGAGTGTTCCTCTTCTTCCACATCCTAGCCAGCATCTGTTGTCACTTGAGTTTTTGATCTTAGCCATTCTGATCTGTGTAAGGTGGAATCTCAGAGTCATTTTGATTTGCATTTTCCTGATGACTAAGGATGTTGAACATTTCTTTAGGTGCTTCTCAACCATTTGGTATTCCTCAGTTGAGAATTCTGGGTGCCTTTGCATTTGGAGCATAGATGTTCAGAATTGAGAATTCTTATTGGTAGATTTTTCCTTTAATGAGTATGAAGTATCCTTTTTTATCTTTTTTGATGAACTTGGTTGAAAGTCAGTTTTATCTGATATTGGAATGGCTACTCCAGCTTGTTTCTTGGGACCATTTGCTTGGAAAATTGTTTTCCAGCTCTTTACTCTTAGGTAGTGTTTGTATTTGACACTAAGGTGACTTTCCTGTATGCAGCAAAATTTTGGGTTCTGTTTACATATCCAGTCGGTTAGTCTATATCTTTTTATTGCAGAATTGAGTCCTTTGGTATTAGATATTAAGGAATAGTGATTGTTGCTCCATTATTCTTGGTGTTATTTTTCTGTCTGTGTGGTTATCTTCTCTTGTGTTTGTTGAAAGAAGATTACTTTCTTGTGTTTTCTAGGGTGTAGTTTCCCTCCTGGTGTTGGCATTATCCATCTAGTATCCTTCGTAGGACTGGATTTGTGTATGTAAATTTGGTTTTGTCATGGAATATCTTGGTTTCTTCATTGAAAGTAATTGAGAGTTTTGCTGGGAATAGTAGTTTGGGTTGGCATTTGTGTTCTCTTAGGGTCTGTATGAGATCCCCCAGGATCTACAACTTTCATAGTCTCTGGTGAGAAGTCTGGTGTAATTCTGATAGGTCTGTCTTTATATGTTACTTGACATTTTCCCTAACTGCTTTTAATATTCTGTCTTTGCTTAGTGTGTTTGGTGTTTTGATTATTATGTGACAGGAGGAATTTATTTTCTGGTCCAATCTATTTGGAGTTCTGTATGCTTCTTGTATGTTCATGGGTATTTCTTTCTTTAGATTAGGGAAGTTTTCTTCTATAATCTTGTTGAAGATATTTACTAACTCCTTAATTTGGGAATCTCTACTCTCATCTATATCTATTATCCTTAGGTTTGGCCTTCTCATTGTGTCCTGGATTTTCTGGATGTTTTGGGTTAGGAGGTTTTTTTTTTTTTTTTCATTTTTCATTTTCTTTGACTGTCATGTGAATGTTTTCTGAGGTATCTTCTGCACCTGAAATTCTCTCTTCTATCTCTTGTACTCTGTTGGTAATGCTTGCATCTATGACTCCTGGTCTCTTCCCTAGGTTTCCTCTCTCCAGTGTTATCTCCCTTTGTGATTTTTTTAAATTGTTTCTATTTCCATTTTTAGATCCCGATGGTTTTGTTCAATTCCTTTATCTGTTTGGTTGTGTTTTTCTGTAATTCTTTAAGGGAGTTTTGTGTTTCTCTTTAAGGTCTTCTACCTGTTTACTTGTTTTCTCTTGTATTTCTTTAAGGGAGTTATTTATGTCCTTCTTAAATTCCTCTATCATCATCATTATATGTGATTTTAAATCAGAGTTTTGCTTTTTGAGTGTGTTGGGGTAACTAGGGTTCACTGTGGTTGGAGAACTGGGTTCAGACGATGTCAAGTAGTCTTGGTTTCTGTTGCTTATCTTTTGTGCTTCCCTTTCAGCATCTGGTTATCTCTGGTGTTGGCTCACATTGCTGTCTCTGACTTTGGCTTTTTTCCTCCTGCAAGCCTGTGTGTCAGTACTGCTGAGAGACCAGTTCTTTCCAAGAGGAATTTGTTTATGGAGAGCTGTGGTACAGGGTCAGCTCTGGGGTGCAGACAGAGACCAGAAGGATCCTGTTCCCAGCAGATAGATCATTGGTTCCTGTGTCCTGATGTGAGTTTCCCACTTAGGCCAGTAATTTGAAGAGAAGTGGTGGTCTTAGCTGGCCTGGCAGGTGTGTATCCACTCCTGGGAGACCATCTCTCTCCTGGCAGTATTTCTGTATGTAGCTCTGTGGCTCAGGATCAGCTCTGGGTGCAGATGGAGACAAGATTCCTGTCCCAGGCAACCCATTAGTTCTTGCGTCTTGAGGATTTCAGGTGTGTTCCTCTGAGCAGCAGTGGTGGTCCTACCTGCACTCACAGTCCTGTCCACACTCTTGGGAGGCTCGCTCCCTCCTGGCGCTATTTGGGTATGGGACCCTGTGGCAGAGGATCTGATACTGGCAGAGATGGAAACTTGAAGGCTGTTTATGGTACTTTTTATGTTTAATTTTGAAGTCATGGTTTGCTTAACAATTGGTTCAGAAATTTCTCAAAAAAAGAAAAACAAAAAGTTCTAACCCTGGACTTTTGAGTATGTACCATGAGCTGTATGTATCCCAGACTGATGTACCACAGCATCCAGGAACAATAGGGATTTTAAAGGTTAGGAAAATAGGTGTGGGGCAATGGGCATGCCATGCATAACCATTATGTTTAGTCCCAACTGAACACTCTAGACTCACAAGAACACCTCTTTCACTATGATTCAGAGTGAAATGTCAGTGTGGAGCATACCTGTGCTCTTGAAACCCTCTATGAATCCACTTGTAGGACAGGTATGGGTGAGACAGGTGGCCTGATTTCCAGGAAGATGGTTGTTCTGTGGCTAACACAGGCAAAGCAGCAGCATACACCCACCAAGGACAAGGTGAGTTCTCTGTTTATAAAAGGCAGAAGAGACACACTATGGGCCAGAATGCATTAGGCTTCTGACTTCCATGTTGATTTCTAATGTACCACAGCATCCACAGCAAAGTGATGGGCAGTCTATGAGACTTTTAATCTACATAAATAATAAAGAAACTTAAATTTACGTTATGCAAAACTCCAACCTGAGTTGACATAATGGGGAGCTAAGGCTACTCCCCAATTAATTACCATTGACCCTGACTGAAGGGAAGAGTTTACGTGTCTTTAAAGGAAGATCCCATCGTCACTACAAGAGAACAACATATGTTTTTCTCCAGGAGCCTTGAAGCTACATTTTCACTCTGGAAAATGTAACAGCTAGGATTGTGTGGCCTAGTGGTGATAAAGCACTTGCTTAACATGCATGGAACCCTGGTTTTGAGCCATAGCACCTCAAAGAAAATAAGTAACAGGAAAGAATAGGAGGGAAAATAGAAAAGACAGAAAAAGAAATTCACAATTCTAGATCTTCCAGGAACTACTAAACACTTACTTTTAATTACATTAATTACCATGGCCAAATGCCCCACTGTAGCTTACCAGATAGTTAACAAGAGTTTTAGTCATTGAGGACACAGCTTTCTTGTCCCAGGTTTAAGCTTCTGTAGACTCAATGTTGTAACTCCAGAGTATAATTGAAATAGCCATCCTTGACCTCTGCCAGAGCCCTCATATTCACTCTTTGACCTGTAGAATGAGGGTCATTACAGTTAGATGGGCAAAACCAAGGGTTTTCTCATCCCCACAAAGACAGTAAACAAAAAGTCATATCTCCTGGTGGATTGCATAAACTAATGCCACTGTCCAATATTTGAAATTTGCAGAGCGATACCTATAATATTCCCATTTAATCCAGTCACTTTGGTTTGGAAAGACTTTTAATGGATGTTGGAGAATGACTATGAGTCACTTAACTTTGGTGAAGTTTCTTGGGTGGTCAAGTCACTTAGAAACAAAGATGGGAAACCAATACAATGAAATAAAAATAACCCAAAGAAGTGAAGTTTGAAGAAATTGTCACTGAAAATGTTCAGCTAAAAGTATAGCTAAAGTTAGGAAATGATTAAAAGAGATAATGGAGTAACGTGTGGATGCGAGCTTACAGTGCTGTTGAGTGAATCCTCTCTTCTCCCTCTGTCTCTGCTTCCTCTTTCTCCTCTTCCCTCTACCTTTTTTTCTGTTATGGCGCTGCTATTTACCTTGGCTGTCCTGGTACTCGCTATGTAGCTTAGCCTATCCTTTAGTTTCAAGCACTACTCTTTCCTTAGCCTCCCAAGAATCAGGATTATAAGGTGTGGCTCACCAGACCCAGTTGTGTGAGTGTGTGTGTGTGTGTGTGTGTGTGTGTGTGTGCGCTTGTGTGCATACTCATGGGTGTGCCTGGAAGTCAGATGAGGACCCTGTATGTTCTGCTGTATTAGTCTCTGCTATTCTCTTGAGGTGTTCTTTATCTGAAGTTTTGCTTAGAGACAGAAATATCCATTGTCTGCAGTGCCAGGGTCAGATGGACATGACATGCCTGACCTTTTATGTAGGCACTGATAATTATGAATATCGATAATTTGAATTTAAATTACCATGTCAGCACATCAAGTGCTTTTACCCAATGAGCCGTCTCTAGACCCACGTCTTCTTTATGGTTTATACTGTCTGGTGTCTTTTCATATACATGTTGACTATGTTTATGTATTTTGGAGAGGTATATCTTCAGGTTATACACCTAGTTTTCTGCAAAGTTTTCTCTGTTCACTATTGCATTTCATATAGATTTTGGATATAAACCTCTTATTAAATAAATACTTTGCCAATATTTTCCCCAGTGCATAAGCTGTTGTTTTGTTGTTTCCTTTGCGATACAGAGGTAGTATAATGTAATTTAGAGCCATGTATTGTTGATTTTGTGATGAGAGCTTTTGGTATGCTATCCAAAAACGACTACAGGAGCTTCCCCTTGTATTTAAGAATCCATTTTGAGTTAGTTTTTGTTTCTTAAGTTTTATTGTTACTTTTCCTATTGTGGCCAGATGCCTGACAGGAAGCAGTTTAAGGAAATGAGTTATTTTGGCTCCCAGTTTGAGGGGATCCAGGTCATCATGGTTGGAGCTGCACAGCATGTTGCATCTTCAGTCAGGAACCAGAGAGGGATGAATATGGGAGTCTTTCAGGCTTTCTCCTCTCCCCTCTGTTTTCAATGTGTCATTCGTTCATATTTAGTGTGGGTCCTTCTGACTCAATTAATGATCCCTGGAAAGACAATCCTGGCACACTCTAGATTTAAAATCTTCTAGATTGTTTTTAAATCTAGTCAAACTGACAATGAAAATTAACAATCACACAACCTGTGATCATTTTGTCATTGTTTTTAGTCATAAAGTAGAGGAAACTCTGCAATCTGTGTCTCCATGAAAAAACACAGGAGGCAACATATTAGGTGAAACAAGCCAAAGAATAAAAGAATGTTGTGTGATCTTGTCTCTGTATGAAACTTTAAAGAAGTCAATCTAGTAGGGTCAAAAGTACAGAAATGGAGAGAGTGTGCTTAGAGCACATAGACATTTATTCTAAGGTGAATGAGACCTGAATACCTACCATACAACCTGGGAACTGTAGATAGTAGTAACAAATTAGATAATCAAAATCATCTTTGAGGTTACATGTTAAGTGTTCTAAACAACCCTCATATACACTGAATTAGGCATGCTTTTGGTTATGGTAACCATTTCATGATATCTGTGCATATCTGGAAAGATTGCTCTATAAAGATTGCATGTATACATTTTATCAAGCACATGTTAATAAACTGAAGATTACACTTATAAAATACCTACTTTTTACTAACCTTAATATTCCCAAGGGCAGAGATCTTCCTTTGTTCCTGATATACAGTGTCACTTAATAGGTAGTTGGCATTGCTCTGGGTCATGTGATATTTATGGAGTGATAGATTTTCCTTTGGTTTCTTGCTATTTCAAATATCTTCACACTTTAAATGTAACAAGCACTTGAAAATGATTGGTATGACAGCGCAATGCATTTCCAATGATCAGAGCAGACCCTTCTGTTCTGAACGTGCATTGATGTTTTCCAAGAACTCAGGAACTGTTAGTAAGGCTCACTAGACCAGTCCTTTACACAATGGGATTCTGCAGCCAGTTGTTATGCTAGCTGAATAAGGTGATACCTGCCTGTTGTCTTTTTTCTACATTCAGGCATTAAAATAACTGAGTAACACAGAGCAATAAAAATATTCTATAAGATGATAAAATGAGGGCTGGTGAGATGGCTCAGTGGGTAAGGGCACCCGACTGCTCTTCCGAAGGTCCGGAGTTCAAATCCCAGCAACCACATGGTGGCTCATAACCATCCGTAACAAGATCTGACTCCCTCTTCTGNGGCTCATAACCATCCGTAACAAGATCTGACTCCCTCTTCTGGAGTGTCTGAAGACAGCTACAGTGAACTTACATATAATAAATAAATAAATCTTAAAAAAAAAAGATGATAAAATGACAGACAAATATCACTATACATCTGCATATGAATGCTGAATGTATAGCATCATGACAGAGCCTTAAAATAATGTGGACTTTGGGTGACAACGACATGTCAACATAGGTATATCAATTGTAGTAAATGTGTCTCTGGGAATATAATGATAGAGGAGCTATTGCAAGTGGGGAAGGGGCAAGCATATGAGAATTCACCATACTTTTACCACACTAGTGCTAGGAATTTCAAACTACTCCAAAAACAAAATCTTAAAAAAAATGAGACAAAAATGTGGTTGAAAAATGTTATCAAATGTCTTATTTAAAAATTAGGAGAATATATCCTCAGGCAATACATTTAAAAGGATACATTTTCTCATTCATAAATTATGTTCTGGTTAATTAATAACAATAGATTAAAATTATTCAGTTTGGATATCATATAAATATACGTGCAGGGCTGGAGAGATGGCTCAATGATTAAGAGCACTGACTGCTCTTCCAGAGGCCCTGAGTTCAATTCCCAGCAACCACATGGTGGCTCACAACCATCCTTAACAAGATCTGATGCCCTCTTCTGGTGTGTCTGAAGACAGTGACAGTGTACTCACATACATGAAATAAATAAATAAATCTAAAAACAACAACAAATACAAAACCAAATATAAATGCAAAATAAAGTTTACACATTGAATGAATGTACATGAGTGGGCTTCTCAAATTATCATTATGAGTTAAATATATATGTCAAAGTTCTGGGTAAAATCTGTGATAGCTCTGATGAGAATAAGAGAAGAATGCTTACTTGCAGAAATCATATCCACCAGCTGTCCAGACTAGACAGCTAGCTAGACCTAATCTTGGTCTATCCCCTTCCAGTCTCATACCCATCCTCAAGCCAACCCACACACAACATGTTGTTAAATATACTTTCTACTGTCTTTCAAATCCTGTATCTAAATTGGGACTATTCTGCTCATGGTCTCATTACTCTTAGTAGATCATTGCCTCCTCTTCTGGTTTCCAAGTCCACACTGTACTTTCCAAACCACTGTGACATTCAGCCAGCTGATGAATATCTTTGCTCAAGTACTTGAAAGGGGTCATACTGTCTACAGTACTGACCTCACACTTTTCGGCTCACAGTTCTTTTGTGCTGGGGTCAAATATATGCCTACCTCTTACTTTTTAGCCATTTCCTCCAATATCTTGAGGCTTCATGATATTTCATGACTTTGGTCCTCTGTAATAGTTTCTTCTGAAGACTTTTCTGAAGATATTTTCTCTGTGTTTTATGGAGTATAAGCTTTTGCTTGGGCTATATTGAAGGGCTCTCTCTGAGGTGGTGACCTCCACCTGACCTTACCATAGATCCTTGTGTTTACCTTTGTATTCATATTACATTCTCATTCCCCTCTCTTGTCTCTCTCTCCAGCCCCCCAAGAATTATAAACTACTTGGTTCAGAAGCTTAAATTTCTTTGTACACTAAGTTTGGCACACAGAAGGCGGTTCAGTAAATACTTTGTTGAATGAAACATTAATAGATAAAAGAAAAAGCATAAATATGCAAAGTTTCCTATTCCCTTTATTGGCTCACAGACCTAGTGAAGTTAATCTTTACCAATTAAAAAGTATCACAAACTCTATGGAGGAGCTCACTTTTGTTCCAACCAAAGACATGACTCTTCAAAGACACAAATGACATTAAATGTTTTGTAAATGAACCCACTGGAGTGCAAGAAGAAATATTATATTGGTAAACATTAAACAACCTGAAACAAAAGCAGATCACTTACTAACCACAATTATAAATTAAAGAAACAAAATTTTCAATCAATATTAAGTAAATGCTGCTAACATGTCAAAGAGAGGAGACAGCCAAATCAAAGGGAACAAGACTGTGGAATGAAGACAAATGGAAAAAGAAAGCACATTAGCCAATAGGCTAAAATGCCAGGAAGCCCATTTGGACAATGGGAGAAAATAAAACAAATTCAAGCGTTGTACAAATGCCTGATTTCTATAGGATTGCTCCACTCTTTTCACTTGCTTTTCTTTCTAAGCCAGTCTTGGAGGCTTTCCTTTTCCAGAGAGAGGCCCTAGCTGTTGCTTTATCATGGGGTGTGTTTATTCATATGCCATGCAGGCGATGAATTATGAGGGAAGTGGCAGCAGGCTGGGCATACTTTTAAAGTGCAAGTGAGGGCTAGCTAGGAAAAGGACTTGAAAGCTAGCCTCTTTGCAAAGTACACCCCAAAAGAAACGCTGAAATTCCTTTAACTTGTTTGTAAGGTTTCTTCAAGTCTTACCACTTCAAACCCCATCTCAGTCTCCCCAGCATTTAGTCTCCTCGGGGCCTTCTTACTTTGGCTTTTTCTCTTGACCTCCTTGGGAGCTTTGGAATCAGTTGATTTAATTGTCCATATTATTGTGTTATAGTTATCTATCATTGTGTTTTTGTGTACAAACATTGTCTTTATAATTGGATTACTCCCTCTACCCAGAACTATGTTACTGACTTTTATAGAACCTTCCTGATAGTTATTACAACAATGTACAGTGTATATAGTAAGCATTCATCAAATATTAAAAAGCAGTCTTAATAAGCCAAACAAATGGCATTTTATGAGAAAGATTATCTTTCTTTTTCAAAATTATTAATACAGACAAAAATCAGCATATGACTATCTTTACCCTTTCTTTATATAGCAAATACTGTTTCTCTCCCCTTCTTTTGTAGAATATAAGTCTATGTCCTACCATACCAGTACTACTCAACCACGGATATACATTTGAATTGGCTGAGAATAAAAGAAAAACAACACGAATGTGAGTCTTCTTAGTCCAAACACAACTAGGAGATGTAGAGATGGACCAGTGGGTAAAAGCACCCGGCACACAAACATGGGACACAGAGTGTGAACCCACGGAATGAATATGCAGCCATATGCAAAGTTCAAGCACCTGACACCCCAGCATGCCTATCACAGAGTGTGAACTCACAGGATGAATGTAGCAGCCATATGCAAAGTTCAAACACCCATAACCCCAGCATGCCTATCATATAAAAAAGGGAAAAAGACAGAAGAGTCCTTGGAGCCATGAAGGCCAGCTAATCTGGTGTGCATGGTGAAAAATAGCAAATAGATTCTGTTTTAAACAAGGTGGAGGGCAAGGACTCACATCCCATGTTGTCCTCTGAGCTCCACATGTGTACTGTGGCATGCAAGTATGCATGCACATATTCACAAACATGAATGTGCACGTGTGTGTGTGTGTGTGTGTGTGTGTGTGTATGTATGTGTGTGTGTGTGTCCTAAGTGATTCTATTCTGTAGACATGGTGGAAAAACACCATGCTATATCATCACCGATGAGTTAGTTGATCAACAAACAGCATTCACTAAATACCGGAACTAATCTAATCAAGTTTACCATGGTAACTGCTTCTGTGGGCTTCTACTTGGTGGTTTCCTGAAATTTACCAACTTACAAATGAGTGCTCAGGCTTTTCAATTATACATATACCTCATTCTTTAGTTCATTAGTACATTTCTTCTAGAAGTACAGTAAATGGCATAAATATTTTAAAAGATTATTTATTTTAAATTATGTTTATGCATGAGTTTGTATGGGAGTGTGTGTGCATAGGTGCAGTTGCTCATAGAGGCCAGAAGAGAGCATTGGATCTCCGTTAGATGGTGTTACAGGTTAAACTGTTCTATTTGGGTCCTGGGAACCAAACTCAGGTTCTCCTCAAATAGTACGTGTTCTCAACCACGCAGCCATCTTTCCAGCCCCAAGTATTCATATTTTAAAAGTATAGAGTTAAATGGAGGGATGGAAGTATAAGAAGCTTAGAGAGTGGTGAGAATGGTTTTGATTGGTTCTATTCTTAAGGAGCAAGGGATGGAAGAGAACTAATTCATTTTACCAGGAAAAAATATAAACCATGCTCATCTGAAACCAATGCTGCTTTTAATATCCAGATTAGTTATTGATCAAGAGAATGGTTTTTTCAATTATTTGTTAGTTGTGCTAGGTTCTTAGTATTTTACAGATTGATGTTTCAGCATCTTGTTTTGTTCTTACATTAAGTTATTCATGAAGGTGTCACTACATATCAGACTTGCCACAAAGTTCTTTACACATAATCGTATTTACTTAACAGGCTGTTTGAGACACACGGTGCTGTAGCTTTTGATTTATATACAAACCCAGGTGGAGATGATGCAGAACTTCACCAGGGTCATACGGTTTCTGTGAAACAAAGGCAGGAATGAAACCTGAATCTGTCCAGCTCTAGAGCTCTTGACCCTGTGCTGCACTCCACAGAGAAAATTCTACCACCTGGTGCTGTTGGAGAAAAAATTTGACAAAGTGCTTAACCCGAAATGCAAGGGTGATGGAAAGAAATAAATTGTGGGGGTTTTCCCTTTCATTTAAGTTCAACTGTAAGTCATTCATGAATTTATGTCTACTGTAATTGTGTTTGTAACTTTCCACTAGAATGTGTTTTGGATGATCTTGTAAAATTTCAAAGAAAATTCATAGGGTTTTCTCCCAGTGTTAAATAACAAAGCTAACCAGTCACGTGTCCGTAATGCTTGGTTTATTTATATGAAAATTATAGAACGTATTAATGAAACGGCTTTAAGTTTAAATCAATGACAGTTCAACTACTGGTTCTTGAACATCTGACCCTGCAAATTACATTTGTGTTATTGGCTTCATCCAGCCATGTACTTTACTCACCTTAGCCAGGCCGCCATGTCATTTTCCAGGCACTTCTCCAAGATGCTCCAGTATCTTTTCCCTTTGTGAACTCTTCCATCTCCCTCCCCATGGGCTTGAACAAACTTTCCTTTGTGACCCTTTCTCCATCTGTTCCTTATTAACTGTTTTTGTAGGCCTATGGTGGTATTTTCTCATGTATCTTACTGTTGAGGTAGGATGTCCCTATATATTAGGCTATGGATTACATAAGGCTCAAGGAAGGTCCCCAAACTGTGTCACTACTGGGAGGTAGTAAAATGGAACTTTGAACAGGTCAAATGCAATGGGAGGAAGTTAGGTTATTAGGTGTATGTCCTTGATGGTGACATTGAGACCTTGGCTATTTTGTTATTGCTCTGTTTTTATCCATCATGGGGGAAGGCTCCCTTTGTCTCATGTTTCCACCATGAGGCCCAGAAGCAGTGGCCAACAGCCTATGGACTGAAATCCCGGAAGCCATGAGCCAAGATAGACTTCTCATCTCGTCAAACTGCCTCACTGCCAGTATCAGTTAAACAGAAGCCAGTTTATGACCCTTGTTTCTGTAGCACATAGTATTTTCTTGATAAAAGATTGTTAAACTGTTGAATGGATTTTGATTCAGATAGATAGAACTAAGACTTTATTGTGGGGGTTGAACAGAGCATTTGTCTTCACAGGGTTAGGTTTCTATTCTACTTTCAAACCTTCCACATAGAAACAAAGTAAAATGTTATTGATATCAATATATTAATGATATATATTAATAAATATATGTAATGCTTTATAAAAGTAAAACCTTCTCCAAAAGTAATGATTTATATTTGAGGGAATGTATGAATGTTAATCTTTGCAATATATATCATCACCATTTGAAAAGCTGATTTATGTAATATTAAATAGTACTATGTTGAGTCATCTTTATAACACTGGACTAAAATGTAAGACTGCCTCATCCAGATATTCATCTATGAAATTTCTGTGACTGAATTAACTGCTTTGGGAAGAAATCCTTACATGTGTGCTGTGGTATTAGTTTGTTATTTGGGAAATGGCATCTGAATCCAGTCTTGTTCTTCAAAGCTTTTCGTTGAAACAGATGTGTTCCCTTCTTCTGAGGAGATTTGGGACAACTCCTTTTGGCTTCCCTTGCTTGCTCCCCTCCCCATTCACCATGGTCAACACCACGCAGCACAACTGCATAGTGCTGGCGGCATTGTTTTTGTTTTTTGTTTGTTTGTTTGTTTTTTTGTTTTTTGTTTTTGTTTTTGTTTTTTTTTGCATGACCATCTCAAGAGTACTAGCTGCATTATTTTGCTTTGAAATAATAAAGCTCCAACAGTTATTTGGCTGGGGATATAGTTCAGTGGTAAATATCCTGTAAAACGGAGTAGGAAGTAGTCATCTCTTGGTCTAAAGAATCCTAAAGAATGCTATTCATCTCGAAGCTACACAGTATTTACCAGACTAAAAACCACCACATGGAAAGTAATTTTATATCTTAAAATCTTTTCAGTTTGCTCGGGTTTTGACTCTTTAACTTGTTGACATATATATATCCCATGCACTTAAATTGTTCAGCTGGAGGTGTTAAAAATAACCCATTACCTACATTGAATTGTCCTGTGAAAGTGCGTGTCACATGTGATCCTATGACTTTGCACTTTAAGAAGCTATGCAGAAATACGAAGTGGCCAGTTCTGACAGTTACTCAGATAATTCAGAATAAAAGTAGCCTTATAAAATTTTATTTGGTATAGTTAGTCATGATTACTTACTCATGGTGGTTGAGTTCTCTCTGTTGCTTTAGTTTCCGTCTTAATTCAAGGAACACTCCTGGGTTTTGTAACTCTGTTAGGAGGAACTGAAGAACACTATGAATGCTATCTGACTTTCTCATTTTCTCCAATGATAGATCTTCTGTTTATTTCTTTACTTTATTATGATATTTAGAGTCCATGGCAACTGCAAACTGTATTCGTCCTAGGAATTTCTAGAAATGTCAGGAATATTTACCAATCCGGTGAATCTCTTTCCAAAGATTGTTTGCTGGGTGATCAGTAGGTACTGGGATTGGAAATTCTCACAAATGAGTGGAAAAATAATACACTTTCAACTTGGAACTCAGAAAAAAGTGTGAGCTCTACCAATTTTGGAGATAAATGACACAATCCACATCTGTGAAGATGTTCAAGACAGCTTCATTGTGTCCTGGACCTCTAAAGTTTTGAGGCTTCTCTGTGTGGAAAGGGAGCTTATATTTTAACCTGCCCCATGAACTGTTGATTATTTCTGAAACATTTCTCACATTGCTTATTTAATGAGGGCTAGAAAGAGGGAGGTATTTTCTTGGAAAGTTATTATGTTATTTCCTTACAAGTCAAAATGTCATTTTGAAGTTTTGTGGGTTATCTCTACATCTGGTCCATCATAAATCTGAGTGATCTGTATAAAATTAAAGCATAAAATTCATATTTTATCTAAGTGTATTAACTCCATTATACTGCTTAGTTGAACTGCAGATACAAGAGAGGCAGAAATAAGAACAGTTGGCTCTTTCTGTGGATTTCAAGATTTATTTCTCATTTTATATTCTCTATTCTCAATGTATATGGAATTCTAAAATAAATAGAGGTTAAGAAACACAAGTCATTGCAATTAAGTATGTGGGATGAGGAGTTTCGAGATCAGTAAGTACCAAGGACTTGAAACTGGTTTCTTTCTATTATATTTGAGTTTTGGACTCAACCTCAGTAACAAAGAAACTTGTATTTCAATAGTAATAATAAAATAATTGCAACCTTGTAGTTATATATATATATATATATATATATATATATATATATATATATATATATATATATTTACCATGAACAAGTCTATATCAACTGGCTAATTGTTTGGGGGCTTCCTTCCTTCTTCCTTGTCCTTTACATAGGCTGCCACCAGATTTCAAGTGGGTCTTCCTATCTTAAAGATACAATCAACAAAACATTTCTCACAGGTGTGCCCTGTGTCTGGGGTTTTTTAGTTAATTCCAGATGTAGTCAAATTGACAACCAAGAACCCCTATAAGAATGCCATTTCATGTACACACACACACACACACACACACACACACACACACACACATAAATAATAATAATAATAATAATAATAATAATAATAATAATAATAATAACAATTTTGGAAAATAAAGAAAATGTCTCTTCTTCATAGGAAAGTAATCTTGCTGCTGCAGCCTCTCTCATTATCAACATTGCTCTTTTTATGGCTGCTTAAATAAAAATCAATTGCAATTAATGCTTCTGTCACAAGATCTACATTCTGTATCTAGACAACTCTATAATAATATGTTGTAATCATTTTAAATAATCATCAAATGTATTCCAGAACACATTTTCAAAGTGTCAAGCTGCATTTTACATTATTTTAGATTTCCCATGATAGCTGTGTGAGAAACACTTTCTGAGTTCTATCTTAACACCTATATGGCAAGCATGGAAAGATCTTAATGATTTCTGGGCTGTAATCAATTCTTATTCTTATTTTGAGACAGGGTCTCACTCTGTCTCACACAGGCTGGCCTGGAACTCATTGTATAACTTAGGTTAGCCTAAAACTCATTATCACCCTCCTGCCTCAGGCTCCAGAGTGCATAGTGCTATGTGTATGCCACTGTCTCTGAAAGAATGTAGTTTTCAACCTTTGCCTTTTCAATCAGGTTTGATAATCAATTGAAATAAAATCTGACCTTGAACCAAGATTTTATTCATCTTTACTTCATTTGCCTTAGAGATTAAGTTGGTTTATAAAGCTATTTAAGATCTTTATTGTGTGTTCTTGGGTCAAGGGTAGGGGTGTGGTTGTAAGTAGAGGAAAAAGAGAAGTGCACTTAAAAATGCCTGTTAGCCTTTTAAAGGAACATCTCCAAATGCTCACTGTTTACTCTTATGGTAAGTGGTTTTATAAAGTGCTGGGTAGGACAATTTTCCTAAAATTTCCTGTGGGCTTTAATGACCAGAAGTATTATTCAAAATTTCTTCCAGAATGCTGTCTGGAAGGGTGTGTGGTCTGGTTTGGAGTGCCCCAGTGTTTTTCTGGACAGGTCAATCTCCAGACTCAGCAGGCCACCCTGGTTGAGGTGTTCTTTGAACAGCCGACTTTCCTCCTTGACACCTCCCTGCCTTAGTTGGGGCCTGCAGTGTACATTTCTGCTTGGTCCTCACTGGTATTCTGGTCTTGCTTTCATTGACCTGGAGCAGTCGTTTCCCTAGAGAGGCAGGGGTCAGACCTGCTCATCCATGCCACAGATTCTCACTAGGACTGTCTTCTCTGTAGTTTCAGGTGCTTTCCCCATACCCCTCAGGAGCTAAAAGTTGTGTGTAAAGTCACACAGTCTCTGATACACTGTCCTAAAAGAAAAAAAAAACTTATTATTTTTAAATTGTATACACACACACACACACACACACACACACACACACACACACACATACATGTGAGCACATGTCTGCAGAAGTCAAGTGCACCAGATCCCATTTCTGGATTTACAGGTGGTTGTGAGCTGCCCAGTGTGGGTGCAGAGGCAATTAAACTTAGGTCCTATGTAAGAAAAATACACACTCTTTTTTTTTTTTTTTTTTTTTTTTTGGTTTTTCAAGACAGGGTTTCTCTGTATAGCCCTGACTGTCTTGGAACTCACTTTGTAGACCAGGCTGACCTTGAACTAAGAAATCTGCCTGCCTCTGCCTCCTGAGTGCTGGGATCAAAGGCGTGCACCACCACGCCCGGCTTAAAATGCACACTTAATTGATCAGCTATCCCCCTAGATCCAGCATCCTTGTCTTTATGGGATGCTTTGTTCACATTATAATGCAAATAAATGAATGAGCATCATTTCTGGTTATATAAATGTTTAAATTTTTAATCCAAAAATCTCTATCCATTTTAAGGTATTTCTTAATGAACATAAAATTCTAGATATTTGTTGTGTGTGCTATATTGCTTTGAATATATATTTAAAAACTTAAGTTAGCATATAAATATTGGATCTCATTATAATTTTAAATTTCCTTTTTGAAAATCAATCTTTAAAATTTTTTAAAATTAAATTTTAATTACATCATTTCTACTTTTCCTTTCCTTCCTTCAACTCCTAACTTATTTCTTTGCTTTTTATTATCATTTTCAGTTTTTGAGATTATAATATAATCACATCATTTTCTTTTTCCTTTTTTTCCTCCAAATTCATCTGTATAGCTGCTCCACCCCCTGTTCTGTCTTTTGTTGACACACACACACACACACACACACGTATATATCTATATACCTAAATACATATACACAACCGTTCACTCTGTATATCATTACTTGTATGCACATATTATCAGGATTGAGCGACAATTTAGTATTTAATAGTCAGTTGATCTGCTCTTGCCTGGGGCAGACTGTTTTTCCCTTTCTCAGTATTCCTTAGTTGCTTGTAGTTCTTTGTCTAGGATTGAGACACCATGACCTTCCCTCTTTCCACAGTGGCATGTCTACTGGTGTCCTCCCTTTTCAGGTCCTATTTAGGCGGCCATGCTGGTGAGACCTTACGGGTGTAGCTTTTGACTTTCCTGGGAGACAGAGTCTCACAGCAAGCTTTCTGATCCTTTAGCTCATACATCTCTCTCTCCTTCTACAGTGATCTCTGAGCCTTGGGAGCAGGAGTTGTGCTGTAGATGTATCAGTTGGGACTGGGCTCCAGAACGCTGCATTTTGATTGGCTGTGATTTTCTATAATGGTTTCTGTTGCAAGGAAAACGTTGCTTGCTGAGGGGTGAGAACTACAATAATTTGCTGATATAATGACAGTTTTAGAATGTCGTTAGGAATTCTGCTGGTTTGATAAGGTGGTGGTTGTTGGTTCTCCTCCAACATTGATGACATCATTAGTCATGAGTGTTTTGTCTCGGTTCCCAGTGCCAGGCATGGTTTCCCTCGTGTTGAGTGGGCTCATTATGGGGTTTTTGTAATACTCTGTTCTTATCCATCTTTTCACTCTACTTTTGCCCAACACCCCTGTTTTCTTTATTGCCCTCAAATGTCCCCCTTTTGCTTTTATGTCACATATATGCCATAACATTCTTTTCCATGCTTAAGATATTTTCTTTCTGTTTCTTCTCTCTTGATCCTCACACATCTAAATCTATGTTCCATATAGGAAGAAAAACACAGTTGCTCTGGTTTGAATGTGAAACGTTCCCTATCCTTTGTCGGAACATATCTGGTACCATTTGGTAAGATTGGGAAGCCTTTAGGGAGTTGGCACATTGCTAGAGGAAGTGGATCATGGGGAGGGGTGTTTGAGAGTTTTCATGTACTGTCCTCATTTCTGTGTCTTGCCTCCTGACTGTGGACAAAATGCGGCCACTGTCACATGCTGCTGCTGTCATACTTTCCCCAACATAATGAGCTGCATCTCCTCACACTGTAAGCCCAAATAAATACTTTCTTGTCTTAAAATAGTGCTTGTTAGGTATTTGCTCATAGCAGCCAGAAAAGAAAACAATATAGGTAGTATTATTTTGTCTGAGTCTGGCTTATTTCATTTAACAGAGTACCATAATAGGTATTCAGTGTTAAATGGCAGTCCAGGTTTTTAAAAGTGTGTCTTCAGTGAGTCCATACACGGTGCAGCTACAAGTTTGCTCCCATCTGCTTTTCTCTACACTACCAACCTTCTCTTTCTTTCTTTTTTTTTTCTTTTGCACATTTAAATTCTTGCTTCTTTTATTTTTTTTATTATTATTATTATTTTCTTTATTTACATTTCAAATGCTATCCCAAAAGTTTCCTATACCCTCCCCCCACCTCTGCTCCCCTAC
>NC_034610.1:52817320-52841168 GCF_900095145.1 Mus pahari | reverse complement strand
AACATAGTGGAGCATGTGTCCTTATTACCAGTTGGAAGATCTTCTGGGTATATGCCCAGAAGAGGTATTGCTGGATCCTCCGGTAGTACTATGTCCAATTTTCTGAGGAACCGCCAGACTGATTTCCAGAGTCAACCTTGTCTTTCAAGTCAAGTGTATAATGGCAAGGACTTCTTTTCTTTGTCTTTCTGGCCAGAGGTGTGGGAAGTGCAAGTCAAAGAGGACAGGGGTTATATAACTTGGCAAAGCACGTAGTTGACAAGAGAGGGCTGAGGACTGCTGATATTTAAATTTCAGTCTCCCACCATAATGACCACTAAGGATCAGTTTCCTTATCTCTCACACTGGCTTAAATGAACAAATGATTATACTATTTCCTTTTTTTTTTTTTTTTTTTTTTTTTACGTTTAAATGGTTTGATAAATTTCTAAAAGAAATAAAAATAAAATAAAAAATCAGGTAAGAAACTATTGGTTCAATAGTTGTTCTGGTTGTATGCCACGGATGGCGAGTAGATACCGATCAGGTATCTCTCCGTCAGCGAAATGGATACACCCATAACCCACTCAGCTTCTCTCATAGGGTTAAATCGATCTATAAGTACTTCTCCACATCCTTCTTTGGAAGTGGTTTTCAGTACTGTGAACTTGGCAATAAACTTGAATTGTTGTTAGTTTCTTATGATGAAGTTTTCTTTTCACTCAGGAGTGTATTGTATGCTTCTAGGATTGCATGCTGTTTTGACTGCTTTATGTTCTGAATTCAGGGGGGAAGTGTACTCTGACTTGGGCTTTCCTTTGCTTGCATTTTCCAGACCTTAGAAACTCCATGTCTAGTGAGCTTGCTCTTCATCTTCCTGTTGAAGTAAAAATAAACATTATGAATAACTTGTGTCCGTGAATTGGTAGAAGAACTAATGAGTGACAGAATATTTTCTTTCTGTTTAACAGTATCTTAGTATTGAATTCTTCTAGATGATTCTACCAAGGTTTTGAATGGCATAGTATTCAATCATGGTGGCAGTTGTCATGGATAGCCATCAGGCCTGGGTTCTATGTATAAGTCTTATGTAGTCCCATGTCAATTCTGTGAAGGTGACTCTATTTTTTTCTATCTACACACTTGAAAAAATGAGTATTTTGGAATAAAAATTTAGAACATAGGTTTGAGAGTGCTAAACAAAATAGATTATTCCTTAGCATTTGAGACAAATGTTCAGTAAGACAATACTCTCCTGAATAAATTTGAAGGAGGAAAAATGGAAAAACTCTAAAAATTGTGATATTTATTTTATATCTGAAAACTGAATGTAAAAACCAGAAACAGTAGACTTTAGAAAAATTGACACTACTAAACATGTATTAAGGTTTTTTTAAATGTAGTATATGTGCTTGAATGTGAAGTAAAGTAAATATTAGGTTATTTTTCATTGTTCAGCAATAATTAAAATAGTTTTGTGACTAATTTTAATACAGAAACTAGAGCTTTTCTATCTAATTAAAAAAATCAGCTATTTCAAATGACTTCCATAATACTGTCAAATATAATTTTGTCAGTGTTACTTTTTGTTCAAACTAAAACAACTGAGAAAACGCCTGAGTCTGAGAGATGTCTATGAGTTTCATATATATGATTTTCTCATTTGGAACAGTGTTTCATGACAATTCCAAGATTTTCAGTTGAGATACACACCCTATGAGCACAGAATATAAACATTGAGACTTAATGCAGGCACCAAAGATCCTGCACTACCTATATGAGCCAACCTTTCATCTTAAGCATGTCTCTTGTGGTGATGCTATTGATATAAGATGGCATATCCCTGGTTAGGAGCAGGAGATACAACGGGTAACAAAGAGGAACCCATATTGATAAACTGGAGGCAGAGTTGTCATCTTTCCCATTGGCTTACAAACATGCTTGGGTATGGACAGTTTTCTTCTACACTCTCTATTTCATGCACTTTGGTTCTCACCTTGTACCACAGGAAAAAAATACAAGGATTGACTCTCTGTGGTCAACAAGAGGCCGAATCTCCACCCCTCAAGGTTGATTCCCTCCCGCTGAGATTGGATCTGGGAAGTCAGAATCTTTGGCTTCTTTTCTTTGGTTAAAACATCTTCTACTTTATATCTTTTAGGAGGAGGTGAAGGGTTTGCCACATCACTACAGAGTGCACAGGTTGGGGGAGTGATGGAGATGGGGATGATTGACACAAAGAAAAGGTCCAGTCCTGCCCTGGTTTTTCAAGAGTGTGGTCCAGAAGCAGAAAAGACCTAAAGTCTTTTATGAGAGAGTCTTTGAACACTAACATTTCAGAAAGGGACAAAGGAAGCCAGTGAGGCTTAAAGCTTAAGGTAGAGGTGATTCTCGGTGGGCAAATCAGTCCTGGAGGCTGAAAGAGATGAGGTTAAGGTGTCCCCGGCAAGCTAGAATCAAGGAAAGAAATGGACGAAGATTCTTATTACTTTTTAATTCCAGAGACTGAAAAGGCAAACAAGATGGCTTAAGAAGCTGTCCTTGGTGTTGGAAAGAGAGATGTCATTGTGGGTCTGGACAAGACAGGCACCTGCGGCTACCTGGGAAGCAGTGGGGACCGTAGTGAGGACGGCCGAGTATGTGCCTGGCTGGATGGCTAGCCCGACAAAGTGGGGTGCCAAGGGAGTATCCCTGTTGGCATCTTCCCTTTTCCAGAGACCCTGCCAATAGAGAATACTCTGTATGCTTTCCATTCATAGCGAGGTGGCTCCCCTCATAGGGTCATTGAAGCCTTCTGGGCTTCTTGGATGATTTGGGGGTTGGGTGGGAGGAGACAAACTGGAGCGTGAGGGTTGTGTGAGACTCTCAAAAAGATTTGCTATAATCTATGTAATAATAGAGAGGATCATTTCTGGATCCTGAGAGATATAGGCATTTCAAACCGATTCTTTTGTTTATAGATACTGTTAACCACCTCAGTTTGTGCTTCTCTTGATGCCGTGTGGTGGCGCCAACGCGGAGATGTCAACGGCTCTGCACAGCTAGCTGTCTCTTAGGCAGCCTTATTTCCTTTCTGTTAATTTTCTTTTTGCAATATTATCCTGCTCACTTCATTTCATTATCCACCTTAGTTTAGAAGTCTTTGTCATAGGTGTTAGAAATTCATCTTGAACAAAAATCCTTCTCTTTGCTGTGGCTTCCTCTTTCAGCCTGAATCCATTTAACGCTGAACGTAAACTTAGTTTTCAGGCAGAAACTAAGGTTCCTTGAAGGCATCCCATCCCACTGTTGTTCCAAGTCGTTTCAATTTTGATTATCTTGAATTAAAATTAGCAAATTCAAAAAAAAAAAACCAACAGAAGGAAAACTTACTGTATGTAATTTGTTACCTTGATCGGGACCTGTTAGTATTATTTACACTGAGGACAGAAATGTGGCAGACCCTTAGGGAAGCTGTCTTCATGACCTGGCTTGGGCTAGAATCATTAATAGATGAAATGATTAAATAGATTAAAAGATGAACCCTGCACTGGGAAGGAGAAGGGAAAATATAATGGGGACCATTTCTAGGTGTGCCCTCAGGCAAAGAAGAAAATGTCCATTTTAGTTAATAAAAATGATCAAAAAATTGAAGATGATGTCATGACAATTGCAAAACAGCTGTGTAGCTAGGTAATAAAATAATGTTGCACCAAACCGCACAGGCTAAGCTATCTCACTCATTATCATAATTGCTGAATGTATAAAGCTTCAAGTGCGTCTGTTCCCATTTTATAGATGAGAACACCAATGGGTACAGAGGTTCTGCAATTTGCCCAAGGACACACAGCTGGTAACTTACAGAGATGAAGCATGAAGCTTTTCAACCACATCCTCTCCTAGAGGCTTTGATTCTCAAAATAAATCAATGTTGCTGCTCAGGTCTTTTTTGTTTATTTTAAGGAAACAACATTCTGGTTTAATTTTAAGTAACAGTACCCCAAAGGCACACACAAAATTTTCAGTGTTAGACAACTGATCATCCGATGGAGCTGTAGCATTTCCCATTTGGTTGGAAGAAAGGCTGTTCTCCATGCTCCTCCTTTGATTTCCTATTGGCATCTTTTCCCCTCCGTACTTCTAGACACTCAAGCCAGATGCCAACTGTCTGTGTGAAAACACATTGGATCTCAACTGTATCAAGATGCCAAGTGTATGTGTAATATTGGACCATATGTGAATGTTCCAGTAAACTCTGGGGACTTAACGTTTCCACTGTCAGCACTACATAACAGGAAGACTGTAAATTCCACCAGCTAACTAGAAGACTTACATATGTCTCGTGTTTGTAAAGACCCCAGAGATACAATGCACGCTAGAGCAGCCTTTTGGGCATAGTGGAGGCAGGTGCATCTCTGTATGGAAGGCAGTGGTAACTTGCAAACACTATAAATCAATGAGAGTTTCTTCCCTTATTGTTATCATTACTGATTGCAGCAACTGGGAATTGTGGGGAAATGTATGAACAAGAAACACTTCTTACAGAAAAGAAGAAAAGAATGTGTGTCCATTAATAGACAAAGAAACAGACAAACAACCTATCAGGGTAACATAGATAAACTGGGCAGGGAAAGTCTTGATTCTGGACAGGGTGTGATTAAATTCTGGAACTGTAAGCAAGTATTGCAATGGGCATGAGATGTAGGCTGGAATTTTGAATGGTGTCTTTATCTCTCCCTCTCCTCCAGACTCCTGGGATGCAGGTCATCATTAAATAAAAGCACAAACAAACCACATTGTCTGTATCCTTATTTTGGTTGAGGGACATCTGGGTTGCTTCCAGTTTCTGGTTATTATGATTAAGGTGACCTCAGCCAAAATGTCCAGCAGTGGGGATATGAAACCTGAAAAGACCATCTCCAGTATCATTCAGGACACCCAGCGGAGGGATGAGGACACCAACACACCTACAAACTGTTTTTTATCCAAAATTGTTCCTGTCAAGCAAAGACGGAAAGAATGGCTATCTAGTAAAAGGCCCAACTTGGGATTCATCTCATAGGCAGGCACTAAACTCTGACACTGTTACTGATGCTATGCTACGTTATGCTTGCCTCTGAGAAACTCTACCAGCAGCTGACTGAGACAGATGCAGACACTTACAGCCAAGCATTGGACTGAAGTCAGGGACCCCTATGGAAGAGTTGGGGGAAAGAGTGAAGGAACTGAAGGGGATGGGAATCCTATAGAAAGACCAACAGTGTCAACTAACCTGGACTGCTGGGAGCTCTCAAAGACTGAGACACTAATCAAAGAGCATAAAGAGGCTGGTCCAAGGCCCTGGCACATATGTAGCAGAGGACTGCCTTGTCTGGCCTCAGTGGGAGAGGATGTGCCTAATCCTGTAGAGACTTGATGCTCCAGGGAGGGGAGATACCCCTGGGGGGCACCCTCTCAAAGGACAAGAGGATGAGAAGATTGGGGGGGGGGGACAATTCTGCGTGTGGGGAGAGGGAGGGGACAACATTCAGGATGTAAATAAATAAAATAATTAATAATAATAATAATAAATAACTTCAAGATGACTTACTACTTGCCTAACTTTGCTCTGGGCTTGGTGGATGTTGAGAGGGCGAAGTGAAGATGGCCTTTGTCCTCAAAGTCCTTGTGGTTTTAGAACAGGCACTGTACACCATCATAAAAGTGCCAAGAATACATAGCAAGGAGCTGGAGCTGAGGAAAACCCGGGATGGTCTGAGAGGTACTGGGAGTGACTGGACACCCAGTGAACCTCTGAGCTGCTGTAGATCTGACTTGAATGGTTCTCTTCAAGTGTGCTGCTCTTCTAGAAAGCAATGGAGGTAATAAGTACAGCAAACACTTATTGGGTTCCTTCACATGCTGTCTATTTTAATTCTTTTTGTAATTTGCCTCTCAAAACAACCAAGGCGATCTCATGGTTCCTGTAGTACAGCCAGGAAAATGAGGTTTAGGTAGAAAAAAAAAAAAAAAAAGAATAGCTTGCTCAAAGCCATGCGCTTTGAGCCTGTGTGATTCTTCATTCCACAGAGTAATTCTTTATTTTTTTATTTTTTATTTACAAAGATCAGGTTGTAGTTGGCAGATGCAGTTCATTCTTGCATTCCTATAATCTGTCACATGAGGGTCAAATACAGCCTGGGCTACAGATCAAGACCTTATCTTAGGAAAAAACCAACAAGACCAAAAAAAAAAAATAAACAAACAAACGAAAAGACAACAAGCAAACAAACAAACAAACAATGATGCCAGCAAAAGAAGGAGATGCTGTGGTGTGACAAAGGATGTGCCCTGCCTATCTCACCTTTTACCTTTCATCTCTGCTAAGTCAACCCATATACTTGTTCTGGGACTCCCTCAGCTATCAACTTAGTCAGGGTTTCTGCTGCTGTGACAATATTCCATGACCAAAAAAGCAAGTTTGGCTTATACTTCCACATTGCTGTTCATAACTGAAGGAAGTCAGGGCAGAAACTCAAACAGGATCCTGAAGGCAGAAGCTGAAGCAGAGACCATCCCTCGATGGTGATGCTTCCTGGCTTGGTCTAGAGGCTTGTTCAACCTCCATAAAACCCAGAACCACCAGCCCAGGATGGCACCACCCACAAAGGGCTGGGCCTTCCCCATTAATCACTGATTGAGAAAATGTCTTACAGATGGATCTCATGGAGGTATTTCTTCAGCTGAGACTCCTCTCTAATGACTTTAGCTTGCGTCAAGCTGACACACAAAAGCAACCAGTGCATCTATTATTAGATCTTTCTGGTACCTCAGCTTCTTTCTTGACAGCAGACTTAGAAATTGAGGCTAATCTCATTTATTTAGCAATCATCATAAACTATCACTGTCATGCACTCATCCTCGTCGTCGTCGTCATCATCATCATCATCATCATCATATTTCTATGTAATGTTTCTATGCAGATGGTACATTGCTTCACATTGTTGACTTGATCTTAGGGAGTCAAAATAAGTCTTTATATCTGTTGTGGTGAACATGATGAATATCTTTCTTTCCATTAAATTGAATAAAAAATGAATGTTTTATGTATTGCTGCTTAATAAATTACCACAAATGTAGTAAAACATTTAGACAACATACATGTAGTATCTTACACTTTCTACACATAAAGTGTTTGACATGTATTTTAACTGAACCTCTGCAGTGTTGCTGAACTCTGTTCTCACCTGGAGGCTTATGCAGCAAGAGATCTGTGGCCCTCATAACTCTTATAATTATTCTTAATGTTTTTGGTCAAAGCCATTTCCTTGTGGTTACAGAACTAAAAACTTCAGCATTTTGCTATCAGATGGCAACCATTATCAGCAACTAGATATGACCAAGTACCACCAGTTCTATGCTATGTGGAACTCTCATTGCTTCTTTAAAAAATAGTGGTTTCTTTCTTTAAGGCCTGACGCTAAGAGACTCCTTTAGCTGTTTGTTAGTAAGATAGTCTTACATAATGTCATGCAGTCTTGGAGACACCATGTGCCACTTGCTGTATCCTAATAGTTCTAGGAAAATCACAGGACACAACCCATTCGTTAATAACTGGGGATACACAGGGTGTGACCTACAAGAACTGGAGACCACAGCAGGATCACTATAACATTCGCCAGTAAGAAGGAAAATGTAGGGAATGCACACATGCTTGAGACTTGAGTTAAAGTAGAAAATCTATAATTGCAAGGGAAGTAAGATTAAAAACCAGATATAGATAGTTTTGTTCCAGTGAATAAATCATCACTGGAAATTCAGGTGGTTTTGGTTAAACATTAGGTTCTAGCTTACAAAGATGGAGTGCGATAATATATCTACTCTGTGTGTGTGTGTGTGTGTGTGTGTGTGTGTGAGAGAGAGAGAGAGAGAGAGAGAGAGAGAGAGAGAGAGAGAGAGAGAGAGACTGACTCTGCTAAAAATGGTCACAGGCCAAAGTGATGTGGTCAACTTAAGCTCTCCTCTGGCTCGATCTCTAATACAAGGTCAAACATTCAGGAGTATGAATCAGGAAATTTAACATATTAGGACTTGGGTACATTTAATCTCTCAGGGAGTGAAATTGGAAAGGTTTGTGATCAGGATCTCCTCCTGAAAGGACAAGGGCAGAACCTACAGGAAGTCCAAGCAGTTAGCAAGGAGTCAAAGCTAAGAACTAGTGCGCAGGTTTGGTTGAGGTTGGTTGTGACTCAGTGGGCTTGTCCTCACTCATAGGGCCAATACTGTTGTATCTAAGGGTAGACAGGAGTTTTGTTATTGACGAAAGTAACTAAAAATTGTCTCATAAGATCTAGGCTCTGATTCTGTATTAGTTATATTTGCAAGAAGCCGTACATACTTATATTTTTTCCTGAATATAAGGTACATTACTAGTTTTTAATGATTTCTTTTGTTTCTTTTCTTTTTCTCATTGTCTAGTTAAAACTCTTATTTTTATCCAGGTTTTCATTATTTCATTGAAATCTAACGATAAAGATATAACCCTATCCACTGAAGAAATTGGATGGGATGTGCTTTTTGACATATTGCTTATTTATTTTACAACTTCATGCCTTTTTAGCCAACACATGTTTTATGGGTCTTTCTCTTGTGACTCATTTTTGGAGGTGATCCGAGAAGGAGTTATTCTCCAGACGTAGTACCAGTGACCCTCATTTTGAACTACATTTTAAACTTATTTTTGAAAAGATATTTCATTCACAGAATCCCCACTAAGTTTTTTATTGTGGAAAATGAGGGCCCCCTCAGAAAATCATAAATTTTATACAATTGAAACATTCCATGGTCTGAACTTGGCACTTTGATGAAATCAGTCCTTGGCTTCTCATTATTTACGAGCTTCCCTCACGTCCCTCCTTCCTTGCTCCATCATCATGCCCTCCCAGACTGAGTAGGGCGGAGTGGTACCTTGACTTTAAATTGTTCATCAGAGTTTATTGAGTATAATGTGTGAGTTTATATGAACCTGAGATATTGCAACTTATCCAAAATTATGAACAATAAAAATTTTCATTTTCTCCCAGTGGGCAGGCAGAAGGGAGATGGGTTGTTCATGCTGGTAGTAGCCCTGCCTTAGTGCTCTCGGGAAGAACAGTATTCCTGTTAGAGCCATGAATCTTCCAGTCTTCTCCTGTAAGGCAGCTCTCAGTTTTCTCACTTGGATGCCGAGAAGCAAGACTGGTTGTGAAGTTCTACTTCAGCTGTTACACAATCTGATGCTATGGGTTAAAATGGCTCCTTGTTTCTTCTTAGCTACCTCAAAGATTTAGTTTTAGATGTGGGTGGTTAATATCAGTTTTGGTTCACTTGCTTGGCTTGGTTTGGTCTTGGTTTTCTGTTTATGCCCTGCACATACACACATGGAAATCCTCGGTCTTCGAGAGAAAGGCAATGGTAGAGGATGCACAACAGTAGTGAATAGCAAATCATTTCTGATTTTGGTTTACCAGGCTGCTGCTGGGTTTTGGGGTCCTGTAGTGGCCTACAGAACCTCAAACTTGAATGATAATATGGAGAACTCATGGATTTAAGTTCCTGGAATTGTGCCAGAAACACAATGGGTATTTGAGATATATATATATATATATATATATATATATATATATATATATATATATATATATTGGAATCTCTAAAAAATGCCACCACTGGGTTATAGAGATGCCCAATTTGTTCATTCCTAGGAACATCCCTAGTCTTTGTATTGTTCTCAACTAGAATACTAGACAGATTAAAAAAAAAATTCTTACCACCTGTACTCCCAGCAACTCAGAGGCAGGGTGCACATTACTTTAAGGCTAGCCTGGGCTACATAGCAGACACACTGTCAAACAAAACCAAACGAACCAACCAGCAAGCAAACACAAATGATTTCTAGTGTTCACAGTCTCAGTGAGAGTTTTTACTGTTGGGGACACAGGCTAGAATTACAAGATACAAGTGGCTAAGTTAAGAGTTTGGATTTGAACTGTAGTTTGGGCCAACATTAGACATGACTCTGTAACTTCCAGGCACCTCTGGCTTTGGGCAGATTGTTTTCTCACATTAAGTCTCATTCACTTGTATGGAGAGCCCATCTCTATGGGTAGAAGTGAGAATTTGAGGTGATTATCCATTGTCAAGTGCTCACCCCAGGACTGGTCTCCAGTAAGTATTCACTAAACACTCACTGGGGTTAAACTTTAATTATTATGAATACCATTGGCTTATAAACTAATGATTGTTTCGGTTGTTACCTCTGTGTTAAAATTCACATTCTATTCTGGTTCTGTGACTACTGTCTAGGTAAAATTTACTGTAGTTTTAACTTAACCCATTCTTTAATTTTTCAGGGTCTGTTTTGGTATCTTCATGTTAAGAGGGTGTTATGTCTCTTAGAAGATTCACATTATTTGAGAGTGCTGCTTGAATTTCTTCTAAGTGTGGTATTTGAGATTCTACACAAGAGTATAGTGCTAGGTAAAGCTGCAAGTCTAATATCTATTATTTTCTACAGGATGGAAAATTCCATCTTGAGCATTGTCAGTTATGTCTACTTACATGTATGTATAATGAAACATAGTATTGATACTAGTACTGATATTAAACATTGCTAGAGACAGGACACAGGATTCTAAGATTCTCGAAACTCAAAGTGAAACCTTTTCCTTTGTCTTTGACTTGCTTGTAGGATATTTAGAGAAAGTACAAAGTGGTATATCAGTCTTGGAACTATTTATTCCTCCAATATTAAAAATGTAAATAAGGTATGCAGGTCAGGAGACAGAGTACTAAAGCAATGGCCACCCAGCTCTTGCAAATAAAATATGACCCACTTAATGACATTGCAGTCCTAAATCATCGTGCAGCAGGCGACTTGTGGCTGAGGGGTTTGCACAAAAGGATTCTGTCAGGACCACTGAGAGAGACTGAATAAGCAAAGAATGGTGTGTGGCAACACTTAGCAAATCAAAGGGAATGCTCTAGGTATAAATATTATTGCCAGTGGCTCCAGGCCCAATAACCATTTTCTCACAAACATCGATGCTCTGGAGAGAAAACAAGTCTCTTTCCAAGTTACTGAGCTTTTATTAGATTTATCTCTCACTGTCAGATCAGCATTCAGGAAACAAATGATCATGGCTGCATGATTCAGGCTTAAAGAACAATTTCCACTGCTCCTGACTTCTCGTAAACCTTATTGATCTCTCTGGGCAATTCATATCTGCCTATTCTCTGACTTGTCTTCAGGATAGCTTGGACAATGGCTGCAGAATGTCTCCTGAACAGGAAGCGAGGAAGCCACACAAGGCCTTGTCTCACAATCAGATATCCTTTCCTATCTTTTAAAAATCTTCCACTGGGAGACTAAGTATTGTTACTTGGTTTCCTTTTTCCTTAAGCCGTGGCCTTTATTTTCCACTTTGTTTTAAATTTGTTCCAGCTCTAAAAGGGAATTAAGTTGCTTCTATATGGTCATGTCTTGCGTTATTTTGGATCTGGGCATTTCCTTATTTGTTCATGGATATACAACTGCTTGAATACACATTTCCCTATGAGTCCCAGCCTGTTGTGTCTTACTGACATGAACTCATTATTCATAGTGCAATTTTAATGGTTACTTTTATATTTTCTCCTTTCAATAAGAAGTGTATTATTTAAGATTTATTTATTATTGATTTAATAATACAAACGGGTGACATTTGTTGAAGATTTACTGTCTGCTAACCACAGCCACATGCATTTGTATTTTATTTAAACATCAGGAAAACCTCCTGGAGTGAGTATGGTTGGTACTTGATTCTAGATGCAGAAACATGGTTAGCCAGGAAGAAACAGCGACTGAATTCATTGGATGAGTTGGGAATGACATCCTGACAGATGGCTTTTCTCCAGACCACGAGTCTACTGTTAATCAAATGTAAGCTCTAGGACGTGTGAGCATATCAAACAGGTGGATGTTGAAGGAGAAAGGCTTTGTGGGCATCCCACGAGCTGAGCTGAGGAAATGACTGTGCAGTTGGCTCTTGTTGAACTTAATTAGCTCTTCAGAGCCTGTGGTAGTGAACAGGGATAGAGTTACATCCCCAGTCTGGTAAATTTTTTCATATTATATGATTTTTAATTCTCAAAAAAATTCAAGACTACTATAAAGAAGTCCCATGTCCCTTCACTCAGAAGTTCCTGACTGTCAACATTTTAATAAGTTTATTAGTATCATTTTTTTTATTTCTATAGATACTTCTACTGTGGACCATTTGGCAGTAAGTTGTAGATATGCTATCTCTTTATCCTTAAATTCTTGGGTATATGTTTTCCAAGAATAAATTGTTTTGTATGGCCACATTATAACTATTACACTCAAAATTAACGTTGGCCTGATGCTGATGTCTAATCTGCAGACTTTATGTTTGTTTCATTGGTTATTTAATTGTCCGAGTAAAAATATGCTAGGGAGGTTTGTTCAGGGACCAACCTGAAGTCACATAGCATATTTAGTTGCCATGCCTCTTGTAATTTGGAATTCTTTCTTTCCATCTTTTTTCATTTTGACATTTTGAGTAGGATAATAATTCACTTGCTTTCAGATTGTCTCTTGGTTTGAATTTGTTTGATGAGTCCTTGTGATTGCCCTGAAGTCATAAGCTTTGAGTAGCAGCAGTATTGAAGGAAGACTGTGATGTCTTCAATACAGCCTATCACAGGGCTTCAGAGCCTAGTTAGTGTTGACGCTAGCTCATTGCTATATAGTAAAGTTACAATTAAAAAATTTTTTTTCTTAAATTATAAAAGTTAGGCTTATTTATTTTCACACGTAAGTATTTTATCTGCATATATGTATGTGCACTTATAGGTGTGCTTGGTGCCTTCAGAATCCCAGGAGCTGGAGTTAAGGATGGTTGTGAGCCACCAGGTGGGTGCTGGGAGAAGAATCAGCCAGTGTCCCTAGTTTCTCTTGCTGGGGACAAGTGCTTTCAACCAGCTCTTGGGGAATTGAAGATTTAGATGCTAGATTCCTGGGAATTTGGCTTAAGTCTACTTCCCAAGCATCTTTGTGTATCCTGGAAAAGCTGGCTTCCCCAGTCTTTCAGTTTCAGGATATTCATATTGTGGATTAGCCTCACACTGTGCTCTTATTCCCACCACCCCTAAGTCCTAATTCTGCCTTTATCTAGGGAAGCACCCTGAGATTTAGTGACATTTGGATGACATAAATGAACTATCACATACTTGCATGTTTCAAAGGGAAGTATGATTTTTAAATCATACACTCAGACTCTGGATACACAGAGCCTCTTTCTTTCTTTCTTTCTTTCTTTCTTTCTTTCTTTCTTTCTTTCTTTCTTTCTTTCTTTCTTTCTCTCTTTTTCTCTTTCTTCCTTTCTCTTTCTTTCTTTCTTTCTCTCTTTCTTTCTTTCTTCCTTTCTCTTTCTTTCTTTCTTTCTTTCTTTCTTTCTTTTTTTCTTTCTTTCTCTCTCTCTCTCTCTAGAGGTGAAAGGTTTTATTCAAGTGAGAAGGAACACAGGAGCAGATGTTCTGCAAAGCACCAACATGCTATAGAGAGGTAGCTCCAGAGCCCTGAGTCCCTTTTTAGAGTTATGCTTTATAATTTTTTTTAATACATAATAATGGGCTCTATAATGATAGTTTCATGTATGCATGCATATAATAATATGCATGTGTATATATAATATATATGTATATAATATATAATATATGTATGTAATAATGTATGTACATGTGTGTATATAATGTGTGTTTAGAATATTCATCCCCATTCCCATCTCTTGATCCCCTCCCTTTCTTGATGATCCGGTTCTTCTCAGATGGTTCCCTTTCTGTTCTCATTTGTGTATGTGTGTGTAGAACTGGGTCATAGCTTTGCAGAATTCATGCAATGGGCAAATTACATGGGAAGGAAAAGTATTTTACTGTGATCACACTGCTACTGGGTCTATTGCTGTCATCATCATGATTTAACATTTATTACTTGTCCGAAGTCTCCTGGACAGACCCTGGAACTAGATATTAACTGTGTTCAGTAAATTATGCTTGAAATGAGATAGCAAAACTACAAAGTAGGAAGAAATAAGAAGTGTTCCAAAGCAGAACTCTTGAACTAATTAATTCCCGGGAGAAGTAGGTAAGGATAAAGTGAGTTTGACCCAGGCAGTTGGAATGAGGAGTGTGTGAAGAGATGTGGATGCCTAACTTAGGGGTGGTTTGCAGCCATTTCCAAGAACTGGAGGAGGGACTGAATGGGTTGCATGATCTAGCACCCAACTTGTCCTCTGCCCTAGCTCAGACCCTAAGGGGTGGGCTCTTGACAGGGAGAATCGGTGTACTGGGTGATAATTGCCATTCTCTAATTAGGTAGATTTTCAGGTGGAAGTTTATTTTGGTACTGCCACAAAGAATTCCAACAATATACCCCCAGGTTGTAGGGGGAAAGAGCCTGAGAAGAATTTATTTTTAATGTCATTTAAAATTAAAGGCATAATTTCTTAGAATATTTCCTCCTAAAAATGTGCCTTGGCCCACCCTTCTACTTTAGACAGGACACCCTGCTACTCTTACTGAAGTACACAGGCAGCTTGCCCCTGAACTTTCTCTTAGAAGTTCAGCTTCCCCCACCCCCTGATCCCTCCTGCAGCAAGTGCAAGGCTTCTGCCCCCTCCCTGGTCTCTCCAGGAGGACTCAGTCTGGCATCAGAATATCATTATCCCTGCTTCTATCAAGGTACACCTTAATGAAAACACCAGATGTCAACTTGAGTAGAAAAATGGCCACTTCCCTCACCTCCATGTTGCTGAGGCTGGCACTCTCACTGATAAATGGCTAAGCACTTCTCGGGTGCAGTTGGCACCATCCTTTTTACCCAGCATCTTCCCACTTGGGATGATAGTCAGCAATTGTTGCACATTCTCTTGACAACAGAGGAAAAGGTATCTTGGAGGCTTGGAAAAACGTTCCAGGGGCCAATGGCACTCCAACTCAGAATCAAGCCGATATTGATGAGGGGTTCCCTCTCAGGAGACCAGCTTGGGATTATAATACAGGGACAGGTAAGGAGAGTCTTAGAGTTTATCGCCAGTCTCTGATGGCAAGTCTCAGGGCAGCTGCCAAGCGGCCCACAAATCTGGCAGAAAGATAATGAAAGTCCAGCAGAGTTCCTCAAGAGGATTACGGATGCTTTCTGCTGTTATACATACTTAGATCGTGAAGAAACAGAGAATTCTAATACAGTGGCACTGGCATTCATAACCAGTCAGGACTAGATGTTAGAAGGAAGCTACAGAAGTTAGAAAGACTAGAAGAAACGTCATTGAGAGATTTAGTGGAGGTTGCAGAGAAAGTGTTCCACAACAGGGAAAGTAAAGGTGAAAAGAAAATTAAGACAGGGAAGATAGTGAGCAGAGATCTAGCCAAAGTTCTGCTAGCCAATGGTAACCCTGACCAGAGAGAAAGAGGATGCCAGCTCTGGAATATCACAAAGGGGAGAGAGCCCAAAGAAAGCCGTCGGCCAGAACCTAGAGAAGGCTGTTGGCCAGAGTCTGGAGACAATGCGCCTATTGTAAGGAGGAAGGACATTGGGCCAGAAAATGCCCAAAGAAAAATCCCCCAAATAAGACTAATGTCCGAGGAAGAGGAAGACTGGAGGAGTTGGGCCTCAGATCCCCTCCCGGAGCCCAGGGTAACCCTTAGTGTGTGTGTGTGTGTGTGTGTGTGTGTGTGTGTGTGGTGGGGGAGCTTCTAGACTTCCTGGTACAAACAGGAGCTAAACATTCAGTGCTTGTGAAGGCTGAAGGGCCATTATCTAAAAAGAAGTCCTGGGTCCAGGGAGCCACAGGCACCAAAATATATTCACGCTATTCCTATACTGTATATAAAGCCAATGTTTTCTGGACTCAGGATCGCTTGCCAGCATTCACGCAGTGAGTGCTAGGTGGGCGAACCAAGTTCTAACTTGAAAATAAAAGACCCTTTTGCGAGTTGCACAGTACTTCGCAATTCTTGGGCTTGTCTGGGTTTCCTGTGAACTCAGGGCACAACAGCTTGACCTGGCCTCTGAGACTGAGTATAGACTGTACGAGTCACCAGCAGTCCCTGGATGAAATCTGGATGCCAGGCTTGGAGAGTTTCCCCAGGCATGGACAGAGACTGGAGGTATGGGACTGGCAAAACATCGGTCCTCTGTATTTGTAGAGCTCAAGCCAGGAGCAGACCCAATATGGGTCCGGCAATATCCCATGCCCCAAGAAGCATGGAAGGGGATCATTCCACATATTAGGAAACTGTTGGCCTTGGGAGTCCTTAGGCCATGCCAGTTGGCCTAGAACACCCCATTATTGCCTGTGAAAGAGCCAAAGTCCAATGACTACTGCTCTGTTTAGGATCTACTGGAAGTTAATCGCAGAGTGATGGGCATACATCCAACCTAAACCTTATACCCTGTTGAGCTCTCTACCTCCAGATCAGAAATGGTATTCTGTTCTAGACCTATAGGATGCTTTCTTCAGCTTATCCTTGGCCCCCCAAAGCCAGAAATACTTTGTCTTTGAGTGGCATGATCTTGAGAGAGGCATTAATGGATAACTAACCTGGATCTGCCTACCTCAAGGCTACAAGAATTCACCTACTTTTTTGTTGAATTTTTGCCTGAAGGCCTGGGTGAGTGCAGAGTCAATAATCCAGATATAACTCTTGTATAGTACATAGACGATCTTCTAGTTGCAGCAGAAACCAAAGAAGGATGTAAAAAGAGGAGCCAGAATCTTCTACAGGCTCTGGGGAACATGAGATATCGGGCGTCTGGCAAGAAGGCACAGCTCTGTAAGACTGAGGTCACCTATCTCGGCTACATTCTGAAGGATGGCCAGCAGTGGCTTTCCGCAGTAAGAAAAGAGACTGTTTTCAGCATACTCCCCTGCCCCAAGCCCTAGACAGGCAAGAGAGTTCTTGGGATCTGCAGGTTTTTTCAGACTATGGATCCCAGGTTTCACTGAAATAGCTAAACCTCTACATGAGGCCACCAGAGTGGCCAAAGACTTTGTTTGGACTCAAGACCACTGAGAGGCTTTTGAGAAAATAAAGCAGGCCCTATTGTCAGCCCCCTGCTTTGGAATTACCAGACTTTAATTAACCATTTCACGTGCATGTCGACAAACCGGAATAGCCAAAGGGGTCCTGACTCAAACTTTGGGACCATGGAAATGGCCTGTGGCTTATTTGTCAAAGAAATTAACCCAGTGACAGCAAGATGGCTACCTTGCCTGCATATCATTGCAGCTACAGCACTACCAGTAGTGCTGATTAAGGATGCAGATAAACTGATTTTGAGACGAAATTTAGCCGTGACTAACCACCATGCAATTGAAGGGGTACTCAAACAGTGACAAAACTTGACAGGTAGCTCAGTAATGAACAAATGAATCATTATCAGACACTATTAATCAACCCTGGCCAATTTACTTTCTCACCACTTGCTTCCTTAAGTCCTGCAACCCTCCTCCCTGACCCTGACCTGGACCACCTCCTCTACCACTTCAGTGAAATCCTGGCACAAGCACACAGTACTCGACCTGACCTAAAAGACTCACCTCTGCCAAGAGCAGAGTGGCCCTGGTTCACAGATGGAAGCAGTTTCATNTGAGAGGGTCAGAGGAAAGCAGGAGGAGCGGTATCCATGGAAACAGAGGTAATTAGGGCCCTATCCCCCCCCCCACCTCCAGGTTCCTCAGCTCAAAGGGATGAGCTGATAGCGCTAGCCTAGGCCCTTATCATGGGGAAAGGGCTGACCGTTAACATCAATACAGACAGCCGATATGCACTTGCAACTGCTCATATACATGGAGCCATATACCAGGATAGAGGACTCCTAACTTCAGAAGGGAAAACTATCAAAAAAAAACATGAAACCTTACAATTACTTGAAACCCTCTGGCTGCCAAAGAGAATGGTGATCATACACTGTGCAGGCCATCAGAAAGAAATAATGGCAGTGGCTAGAGGCAACAATTTGGCTGCCAAAGCCACCAAAGAGGTGGCCCTAGAGAAAAAAGATGCTTCCATGTTAGCTGCAACCCTACCAGAATTGCCTGACTCCAACTTGCCAGAATGCCCAGTCTATACGAAAGAGGAGATCAAATGGGCCAAGCATCAGCTCTTGAGTTGGTGTTCAGAGGACTGGTGGTAGATGTCTGAAGGTAAGCGAATATTACTCACCTCACAGGCAAGATCTATCCTCAGGAAAATCCATAGAGTCACCCACATGGGAGTGAGATGGATGGCTGACAGTGAGACAATCTAAAGTGACTTTCAGAGACATGCAAAATACTATCAAGGATGTAGTGTGAAGTTGCAAAGCTTGCCAATTAACTAACACCCACAACCCTGCCAAACATCCAGGCTTTCATCTGTGAGGTAAGAGACTGGGAGCCTACTGGGATGTTGATGTTACAGAAGTCAACTGGGAAAGTACAGCTACAAGTACTTACTGGTGTTTGTGGACACCTTCTCTGGATGGACAGGAGCATTTCCACCAAAGACTGAAACTGCAAATGTAGTGGCTATAAAGTTGCTGGAATATACCGTACCCAGGTATGGATTCCCTCACATGATAGGGTCAGACAATGGGCCAGCATTTGTGTCCAAGGTAAGCCAGAATGTAGCGAGATTCATTGTGGCAGATTGGAAATTACATTGTGCATACATGTGGGAACTAAGAAGGGGCCTGGGGAAAAGGGGGGAGGGAGGACCCACATCCTGCCAGAGTTCCACCTATATTCTGGACAGGCAGATGCAGGAGGGCTGCCAGAAACTTTCCACTCAGCCTGGGTGGGCATCCAAGCCTCTGACCCACTCAATGGGGGGTGGGGGGGATGGACAAGGGGCAGCCCCGACCTGGGGGCCCCAGGGCCACACCCTATAGCCCCAGGGTTATGGGAGAGAGGGTATAGTGAAGAGAAATTCCCACACTGGCGAGAGTGAGCACAGCGGGTCTTGGCTGTAGCATAGGAAGGCCTTCCATCGGGAGATTAGAAACAGCTCATTAGGAGAAAGCCTATCCTATCCTCCAGTGCAGTGGGCCTTGTTGAGCAGATACATTCTATGGTTTTAGAACTTTATTGTAGAAAGGCAGGGAGAAAGAGAGAAGGTAAAAAAGAGAGAGAGGCCAGCTATGGCCAAGAGAAGACAAATGGGGAAAGAGAGAAGAAGGAGAGAGAGAGAGAGAGAGAGAGAGAGAGAGAGAGAGAGAGAGAGAGAGAAAAGGCTAGAGAGAAAGAGAGAGTAAGAGGGAAAGAGTGAGAGGAGAGGAGAGTAAGAGCAAGAGAACAAAGAAGTGAGAGAAGTGAGAGAGCAAGGAGGGGCCAAACAGCCCCTTTAAAAGTGAGCTGCTATCTTTTCTGTTGCTAGGTAACTGGGGAGGAGTTTAGTCTGAAGGTCACAAGCTTGGGACATTGCCTATGTGACTTCTAGCCATGCTTCTCTTGTGGGGGCTGAGGGGGGGTGGTAACTTAGGCAGGAGTCAGAGTTCCAGGAGCTTGAGAGAACTTCTTCTGTCCCACATAGGTAAATTATGACCACTGGGTCCCGGGGTTCAGCACTCTGGGTTCAGCATCTCAGCTCAACTGGAGACCAGCCTGTCTGTGCATAGCCCAATGCCCCACACATTCAGACCCCAAAGTTCAGGTCAGGTAGAACGAATGAATCAGATGCTAAAGAAGACCTTGACCAAACTAGCCATGGAAATTGGCGGAGACTGGGTGACACTCCTTTTCTTTGCCCTGTATTGGGTAAGGAACTCTCCTTACCAGCTAAGATTAACCTCCTTTAAAATCATGTATGGTATCCCTGGTCCTATTGTGTCTAACCTTCAGTCAGTAGGTATTGCAGAATTAGAAGATGATGAGTTAATAACTAGGGTCAGAGCAACTCAATGGGCTCACAAGCAGGTTTGACCTAAATTGTGTGCCCTCTATAAAGCAAGCCCAGTCTGGAACCACTCAAGTTTCGACCTGGAGACTGGGTCTGTGTGAGGAGATTTTGCCAGAGCGGGTTGGAGCCCTGCTGGAAAGGATCCTATATCGTTTTTCCGACTACACCAATGGCTGTAAAGGTGGACGAGACTGCTGCCTGGGTGCTCTGCATTTATGTAAGACCAGCTAACCCCCTCTCCCCAGAAGAAGATCACCAGACTTCACAGCTGCCACGGGAATGAAAAGTTCAAAAGGGCATCAATTCTTTCAAGCTAAAATTAACCCAGTCGTAAGCCTGCTGTTTGCACTGACTGCGTGCATTGCTGAACCCGTTGCTCCCAGACCACATCTCCATTCGGAGACCAGAAATCTGCCCCAGCCTTATGACTTGACTTGGATGATTGAGAATTCTGCTACTGTGCCCAATTGGCTAATGCAAAAAAGCCTCTTGGGACGCCCCCTCCCCCCAATAGTTCCCAGATTTGACCTTTGATCTGTGCGGGCTGATGGTGATGAGATCCTAATATCAACCAGCCAGCACAGGTGACATATGTCTATAGAGAGTCCATGATTGATCTCTGAAGAAACTAGCAGAAGCGGGGAATGAAGTACACAGGTGGCTTGCCTCTGCAATTTCTCATAGAAGTTACCCTCCAACCCCCATGGTCTCTCCTGCAGCAATTGAGGTGGAGTGCACAGGCAGCTTTCTCCTGTACTTTCTTGAAGTTCAGCTTACCCCACACCCTGCTACCACCTGCAGCAAGCTTGAGACTTCCTCCCATTCCCTTTGGGAAGATTTGGGTCCCATGTTCGGATCATGAAAGGGAGGTACTCAGAGGTCATAGACATCTATAGCCAGCCATAAAACATACATTAGCTCCTGATAACCAACATAAAGATACTCCCTAGGCCAGAAAACGTTCCCCCCTCCCAGTCTCGCAATTCTGCCTTGCCACTTGAACAAATGATATCGTGTTTAAAAAAATGACTTGCTTTATCACTCCCCTGTCACCCCAAAATCCAAAGAATTTCAAATTATGCTGTATGTAAGTGCCAAGCCTTCTAGGCTCAGGTTCCCACTCTTGTCCTGCGTGGTGGGAAGTTTTGCGACCCACGTCTGACTCATAATAATAATGAAGACTCTTAGGCATAATTTCATTGGGCCCTGCAGTTATTTAGCTTGCCTGGGGTTTCCACAGAATCAGGGATACAACATTACACTGTGGTTCTTTTTATTTTTCTTTTATACTTTTTTCTTTTTTACTGGATATTTTCTTTATTTACATTTCAAACGTTATCCCCTTTCCCGGTTTTCCCTCCTCCCAGAAACCACCTATCCCATCCTTCCTCTGCCTGCTTCTGTGAGGGTGCTCCTCCACCTACCCACCCACTCCCACCTCCACGCCCTCGATTCTTCTACACTGGGGCATCTATCAAGCCTTCATAGTATCAAGAACCTCTCCTCCCATTGATGCATGACAAGGCCATCCTCTGCTACATATGCAGCTGGAGCCATGTGTACTTTATTGATGGCTTAGTCCCTGGGAGCTCTGGGGGTTGGTTGGTTGGTTGATATTGTTGTTCTTCCTATAGGGATGCAAATCCCTCACCTCCTTCAGTCCTTTCTCTAACTCTTCTATTGGGGACCCCATGATCAACCCAATGGTTGGCTGCGAGCATCTGCTCTGTATTTGTAAGGCTCTAGAAGGGCCTCTCAGGAGACAGCCATATCAGGCTTCTTTCACTATGCACTTCTTGGCATCCACAATAGTGTCTGGGTTTGGTAACTGTATATGGAATGAATCCCCAGGCGGAACAGTCTCTGGATGACCTTTCCTTCAGTCTATGCTCTACATTTTATCTCCATATTTGCTCCTGTGAGTATTTTTGTCCTCCTTCTAAGAAGGACTGAAGCACCCACACTTTGGTTTTCCTTCTTCTTGATCTTCATGTAGTCTGTTAATTGTATCTTGGTTATTTGGAGCTTTTTGGCTAATATCCACTTATCAGTGAGTGCATACCATGTGCAATTTTTTGTAATTGGGTTACCTCACTCAGGGTGATATTTTATAGTTCCATCCAATTGCCTAAGAATTTTATGAATTCATTTATTTATATTTGAGTAGTACTCCATTGTGTAAATGAACTACAATTTCTGTATCAATTCCTCTGCTGAAGGACATCTGGGTTCTTTCCAGCTTCTGGCTATTATAAATATGCCTGCTATGAACATAGTGGAGNNTGTATCCTTATTACATGTTGGAGCATCTTTTGGGTATATGCCCAGGAGTGGTATAGCTCAGTCCTCTGGTAGTACTATGTTTAATTTTCTGAGGAACTGCCAAACTGATTTCCAGAGTGGTTGTACCAGCTTGCAATCCCACCAGCAATGGAGGAGTGTTCCTCTTCCTCCACATCCTTGCCAGCATCTGCTGTCACCTGGGTTTTTGATTTTAACTGTTCTGACTGATGTGAGGTGGAATCTCAAGGTCGTTTTGATTTGCATTTCTCTGATAACTAAGGATTTTGAACATTTCTTTAGGTACTTCTTAGCCATTTGATATTCCTCAGTTGAAAATTCTTTGTTTAGCTCTGTACCCCATTTATTAATAGGGTTATTTGATTCTCTAGAGTCTAACTTCTTGAATTCTATGTATATATTGGATATTAGCCCTCTCTGAGATGTAGGGTTAGTAAAGTTCTTTTCCCAATCTGTTGGTTGCCTTTTTGTCCCATTGACAGTGTCCTTTGCCCTACAGAAGCGTTGTAATTTTATGAGGTCCCAATTGTCAATTCTTGATCTTACACTGTGCTTTTTAATGACAAGTTAAATTGCATGCCATTTTTGGAAATTGCATGTTTTCCACTAATTATGTGGCGACTTACCTTCCTGCTACCAGATCACCTTCTGTTTGTTGCTTAAAGCTGTGTCCTTCTTGTGTTTGAAGAGTAAGTCAAAAATAATGAACTACAGGTGTTCAGAGTTGCTCTTTGTGCATTTCGTAGTTCACACAAGGAGTTAAGGATATCTCAAGGCAGGATACAGTGAGCATGGATTTATCCGAATCCTAGGGCGAAGATTTCAAATGGAGTTCTGTGGCTCCAGGGATTTGAGGAATGAATCTGTCTCTTTAGATCTGTAAGAAAGACCCACATCCAGATGCCCAGCACAGCAATGTTCTAGTGAGGTGAATTTTTTCTTTGTATTGTCTCTTGATTTTCTGCATGAGGAACATGGTATTCTTGGCATACTATTAGTTAATAAATGACGGCTCTTAGGTTTTTTTTCCTGTCTACTTCAACCTCTTTCAAATTTTTAATCCAGTAACGTCTAAAAACATGTATCTTTTATGTATAGTGCAAGCTAGTGCAAGCTGAGGACCCAAGTGTGATCACTAGAACCCACATAAAAACGTCTCATGTAGTAATGTGCAGTTGTAATTCTAGCACAGGGTCATGGAGGCTGGTGAATTCCAGAAGTTTACAGGTAAGCTAGCCTGGTCTGCTGATCCCCAGGTCAGTGAGAGCCTATCTCAAAGAACAAGCTGAATATTAACTAATGAGCACCTACATCATTGAATATTAACGAATGAGCACCTACATCATTGAATATTAACTAATGAGCACCTACATCATTGAATATTAACGAATGAGCACCTACATCATTGAATATTAACTAACGAGCATCTACATAATTGAATATTAACTAATGAGCACCTACATCATTGAATATTAACTAATGAGCACCTACATCATTGAATATTAACTAACGAGCATCTACATCATTGAATATTAACTAATGAGCAATGGCACCTGCATCATTTTCTGGCCTTCACAAATAAACAAGTGCATGTGCAGGTGTGCAGACACAGGAGAGAGAGGGGGGAAGGGGG
>NC_034610.1:52808262-52817279 GCF_900095145.1 Mus pahari | reverse complement strand
AGAGGGAGGGGAAGGGGGGAGAGGAAGGGGGAGGTGAGAGGGAGGTGAGAGGGAGGGGGAGAGGGAGAGGGAGAGAGAGAGAGAGAGAGGGAGGGGAGAGAGAGGGAGAGAATCTAAGCTATACCCCCGCAGGAGGATTTGCTGCAGTATCTCAGTTGCTCCTTGTTCAGTTTTCATTCTTCTTTCCTTTCTTCCTTGGTGAATTAATGATGCTCTTAGGGAGTTCATTTGTGCCTCAGCATAGAACTTGAATAAAAACTCCCAACTGAACAACCCTTTACTATTACATACTAGGAATGTGTCTGCCTCTTGAGGTCTGTGAAATAATTCCTGAAGTTGGGCTGAATGCTTCAGTCTTTGGATCCATCTATGATTTCTGTCTCTCCTTTTAAAAGTGGGAGGTTTCTGTTAGAAGGCTGTTTCTTTCCCTCAGTCAGATCATTCAGACACCCTGGAGGCACCAAGCTTCCATGCCCTGAAATCTTTGGCTATATGCCAGCCAAGAATAATTCCAGAACACTTTTAGTAGTTACAGGCAGTTCAGTCCTAACATCAGCAATATTCAGTTGTTACAAAAATAATAAACGCTGGGTGTACAATGGGTTGTTGGAAAATGTGTGCCTTATTAATTATCTTGTATTTTGGCAACCATGTCAACCATATCTCGACTCTATTACTCAGCATTGCCTCATATGTTGTTTCCAGAGATCTGTATTTAGCTAATTGCTTTCTTCTACTTCACTGTCTATTTTGAGCCACTGAAATTTACTGGTACACTCTCTTCCACATCACCACACCACTCCGGTTAACCAAGACTCCTTGAATTCGTTCCTTACCACTGCTTTCTGTTTTGCTAAGCCTGCTGTAACCCAGACAGCCTCACAGTATTTTCAGAGGACCAAATGAATTAGCATTCTTTGTTGAATCCTAAGTGGTCAGATATCAGTGTCAGTCATACCCCACCCTTACTCAGATATTTGCATTCCAGCTGAGCAGGTGAACATTTGAACAAGAAGCCACCTTAATATGCCAAGCACCATGATTAAAGTACAAACAAAATGATTCGCAGAGTTTGATTCACACCCCCATGGTGGTTGGATGCTTGTTACAGCATTTTGACATCTACAGAAAATCTATGTCTGGGTATTTGTATTGTCTGATGCAAAACAGGGTTTTCTTTCACTCGGAGTCTTACTGGGGATGATGTCTTGGTTAGGGTTTCTGTTGCTGTGATAAAACAGCAAGACCAACATCTGCATGGGGAGTAAAGGGCTTATTCCAGCTTACAACACTTATGTCACACTCCATCACTAAGGAAGGCACGGTGGAAATTCAGGCAGGGTAGTAACTTGGAGACAGGAAGTCAGGTTGAGACTATAGAGTAGAATTGTCTTGATCCGTGGTGTGATCAGCCTGCTTTCTTATATACTCCAGGACCACTTTTCCACAGCTGGCACCACCCACAATGGGCTGGGCCATCCATATCAATCAGTGTAGGGAGCAGGTGTGCCAAGCCTGCCCTTCGAGGAGGAGGGAGAGGGCTTGAAGCAGTAGGGGCTTGGCACACCCGCTCCCTACAAATCACTAATTAAGAAAATGTACCAAAGGCTTTCCCATGGGCCATTTTAATGAGGACATTTTCTTAATTGAGATTCACTCTTTCAGAATGAGTTTAGCTTACATCAAGTTGACATAAAACTGGCCAACCCCAGTGACAAATTGTATGGTCTTCCTATTTAAAAGTCAAATCCCATATGCAAGGTTAGTTTAATTTGTTGGGACAGTCACGTATTTATACCTGAGGAATTCTTGAGTTGTCCAACTTTAGTGACAGAGATGGCAGAGTGGGCTCTTGGTGTGGTTTCCCTTTTCAATGAAAGTAGTACTTGTATGTTTTTAATCATAGCAAATAGATAATGAGAAATGTGGAGTGTTATAAGTGAATAATTTCAACAATCTTTGTAAGCATTTTCATCAGTCTTTTGAGTTTTAAAATAAATCTTAAGGGATTAATATCAATATCTGGAATAAAGTATTGAAGTCTCAGCTTTATTGTTGTAGATCCCATGAACATTTTCCTAGCGTAGGAGTTTATAAAAGGGACTTCTTGAAGTTATTATTCACAGCTTTAGTGTGAAAATGAAAGCAAATGTTGGTCATAGAGAAATCTAGATCTCGATTCTATATGATTCCACAGGATATATGTTTGAGAGATTGGATCTCTGCAGTGGGACTCTCTAGACCAATGGAATTAATAAGTGCTTAGGATTAAATCCTAATTTAGGTATTCAACTTCATTCTATAGTCAAACTGTTAAACTAATTATATAAGTAGTTTCTTTGGTGGATATTAATTGATAAGTAACAGAAATCACAAACACTAAAACAGTGCATGTGTATTTGCTTCCCCCCAAGTGAGCTTTTGAGAATATGTGCTGCATTTTAAATCTTTCTTAAAGAGGTATGGTAGTTATTAGTCAGGATGTTTATTTAAGGGAAGGTTAAACACCTTGCTTCCCCACAACGAGTTCTACAACTCTTGTTGCTCCAAAGAGTTCTTTAATTCTTTTCAGGTTTACTACTGGCTCTAGAGAAATTTTAGCTTTAGAATCTGTAAGTTTGACAGAGCTATGCTACAATCCTCTTGTACAAGTTTCTTGTCTGATTTAAAAAAAAAAAAAATTTTTTTTCTCCCTGAGGGGCTCAACATTAATTTGTTTAGATGGTTTTTACAATCTTTGTCAGAGAGCCACTTTCTGTTTGTCACCCCCAAATACTTTCCTTATCACATGAGAAAAATCACCTTTGACGTTCACCTTAAGCCCTAGGTCAAACCATCTTCCCAACATTGCTTAGCTTGCCCTTGAGTTGATTATGTTGGAGTGTTTTTGTGTGATCTTGACCTTCCTTGTGATCCCTGGTTGTTCAATAAGACCCCATGCTCATCTACTAACATAAAAGGGATAAGAATTCTTAATTGTAGTCATGCCATCTGGTTGAGAAAGCAAAACAAATGAGCTAATATAACCTTTTAACATATATGCTATCGAGAGGGCCCTGATGCTAGAAATGTGACTGCAAATGAGCCAGGAAATGTGGACTGCAGTAAAAGCATTACTGCTGTTTACTGTGTAGTTACAGCCATATCCTTTGGTCCTCTGAAGCTTACTTTCCTCTTGTATATCCACAACACAGGATGCCATGATTTACCCAACTCTTACCACTTGGGAAATTCCTCCTGCTCTTCTGTTTAGGTTGACTGTCTGGAGAAGTGCTTTATCCTCAGAGCGCTCGATTACTGACTTATCTCCCCATTCTTCTGTTGTCAGTAGATTTACCATAAATGCTTCCTGAGAGTCTCTCTCTTAAAGAGATTCAGGACCATGTTAAGTTCACCCCAATAAAAATAGAAGCACGAGACGCAGCAGCTGCAGTCCCTCTTAAATCTCTTCACATAACATCGAGCGACTAAGTGCCGGCTACTGAACAGATAGCACACACAAAACCAGCAGCAGGTCCTCTCAGAACGTGATAACACTCTAAGTGGCTGTCGGGTCTTAGTCATTTCCAGGAGTTCAGGGGATGTCTGTTGCCTTATCTACTGAGAATTCTAAAAGTTCCCGGGGAAAACGAATCATATAATCTCTCACCAGGACAACAAAATCCACTAAACAAAAGCAAACAAATCGGCCTGGTGATCTCCTGTCATCTGAATGGGGTAGAGAGTCCTCTTTTCCTCATGCTTTTATCTGTCAGGTGCGGGTAAAATGCTGATAAAGCAATGATTTAGAAAGTGAACCCCTGAGTTTATTTTCTTGCACTTCTCAAGTGAGTGCTTAGCTTTCAAAGATATGGATGGAGACTTGACTTAATCCCTATGGGCTGTTTTCTGGATTTGTTATTATTTGTGCATATATACATATATACAGGCACATACACACACACACACACACACACACACACACACACATATATATATATATATATATATATATATATATATAATAATTTAATGACAGCTTAAAAACCGACTTGCCTCTTCCTCTATAGTAAGCACTTTGTTATAAGGAAATTACCAATGGAAAATTACAGAAAGTACTTCGTTTATGAGAATAAGCATGGAAGCAAAGCTCTATCTTACTTTAATGGCTATTCACTTTGGAAATATATTTTCCCTTTCTCTTAAAGCTAGGTTGCACACAGCTATTCATTAGTAAGCACTGTGTCATCCATTTAAGCTGCCAAGTGTCTTTTATAAACACTTTCTTAGGTAAGTAGGGGTTTAACACCCTTTCCCAAAGGGTCAAGTTGGCAGACATGGCCTTTTACTTCATTTCCACATATTTCTAGATCTAAATATGCAGGTCAAAATATATGCCACTCACTTCCTAGATTTAGCTTTCTACTCTCTCCAAAGGTTTGCTCCGAAGAATCTTTTCTGCAGAGACTTTCAGCATGGCCATTAGTCACTAGCCTGTAAATGTTGAACGTTGCACACTGGAAGTTCCTCAAGCCAAACTGGTCCCTTATAACAAGGAGCAGGTCGACTTTCCTTTAAAAGCACATGGCTGACTATTTGGTGTGATTAAAGATATCATGAACACTTTGTGTTGCACAATCTTTTCTACTGGAGTTCTATAACCCATAGCTCACAATTCCCATGGGTTACATGTAGTCTTTCCGGACATTTACTGTGTTAAAAAGACTCTCTCCTGCCTCTCCTCTGGGAAAGTTTCTGATGATTGTAGTGCGTGTCATTATGTAATACCATCATTTTTTTTTTTTTTTGATAGAGAAAATAGAAGATAGAAAAAAAAATGCCAGGCAAGGAAAAATGTGTTGAAAGAAGGAAAGTGACGCACAGAGAGGGAAGTAAATCACTGAGTGGACGGAGTGTGTCAGCTTATTAGATGCCCCGAATTTATCAGGAAGGATTCAGTATCCCCGGGTTACTGTGTTCATTTTTCAAAGACTCACATTGCATTGGCTGAGTATATACTGAAGATACGTTCCTGGAAAAACAAGCTGGAAATATTTATCAAGGGAATAAACACATCTACACACTTACAAACAATAATTATAATTGTGGAACTTTATCCTAAAATAACAATGAATAGATTTTTACCAAAAGATGTTCAGTAGGACATTACTTATAATATAAAAAGTGTTAGAACAAATCAAATGTTTCTTGTAGGGAACAGACACTATGGCAATGAATTCATAAATAAATAAATTCAGTAAAAGTGACTAGAACGGTTCATGAAATATGTTAACACTGAGATCTCAAGCATATAAAACATATGTGCACAGATAATGGAATTGTAATAATAGCTATTCATAGATGCTAGTTATATCTCTCTGTTTCCTCTAATATTTTAAAAGTTTTCCAACATGGTAATTTATTACTTTTATATAAAGTAAAATGTGATATTAAAAGTTCACTCAAGAGCAAGTGTTTATATCAAAGTTATAAACCTAAATATGGATGCCTCTGAGGAGGCTGACTATAGCTGGAAAGCAGCTACCCAGAGGGTAACTGAGGAGTTCTGAGGTCTTCATGACATACAAGTCTATATACAACATCAGCAATATATACCATATCTGGCACCAGATGTTTGATTTTCAGATAATGCTGTAGCTCACTGTGGACAAACCTGGAGAATAAAAAACAATTTTCATGAAGATCAGTATTATGGAATATTTCTAAGCTTTTCTGGATAACAGCAAACATGTTTGCGAAGCTAAGAGAACATGTGGAATTAAGTTCTTCTGGGCTCAAAGGTACAGGAAGCAGCTTCACTGTTCGCTAGATGTTGGTGTAGCCTCTGTTAGATTTTGTTTGTTCCTAACGTGAATTTGTTTCCAATCTTTCAGATATCTTTGTCAAATGCAGATTGAGTCTGGCCTCACTATCCCTTCTCTAGCTGGCATGCTTGGCACACCTGTCTTTGCTCAGGTTGTTTTGTCCCACGTTAAGTAATTGTTCTTTCAAACCCTACAGTTACTACAAAGTATTGTGATCATTATTTTTTTTTTGAATGGTCACAACATACTTTTGGAATTTTTATCATTTTTCTTTTCTAAAGACCATTAAATTGTTAAATTTCTGTTCATAATAATTCATCTTTGATACCTTGTATCTCGCCCACATAGAATTGATTTTTCTACCCCTTGAGAAAGCAGGTAGTTTGGCTGGCCCGGAGGCGGACTTCCCTACTTCATGTAATTCAGATCTGATTAAATCTGTTGGCTTTCAAAAATCATGACAAAGAAGGTTTCCTATTTTCTCAACAAAGTATTTTTCTAGAATAAATGGGCTCTGGACTGAAAAGAAGGAGCACCAAGCGATCAACTTGACTTATCCTACCACTTACTGTTAGGAGAAATGAACAGCAGACTGGACTGAATTTAGCAAGAGAAATAATTGGGTGTGGACCTTAGCCTGCTGTCTGGCTGACAGAGAGGGTCTTGCTGCTTGTGTAGACAGAGGATCCATTACATCTAAAGCAATCTGCATGCTTCTGTTTTTCTTTTTTGAGATAAGATCTCCCTCATGCCACAGTGGCTTTTTGTTTGTGACCTGTCTTATCCTCCAAGGTGCTGGGATTACAGGAATTCATCTTATCTGATTGACCATAATCTTTGAGATTATAGGCATTCATCATACCAAATCAGCAGTATGCTCCTTAGACTTTCCAGGTCAACTAATTTCTTGGTCATCTCCTCATTAATCATAAATCTATTCCTTTTACACAAGATTTCCTCACTCCCAAGTAATTTCTTTGAAATTGTTAAAGGAATACTAAGTTAGAATATTCACTCTTTGCAAGAAAAGTTTATTTCTCTGTAAGTATATAATCTACAAATCTTATATATAATTGAAAATCCCCCAAGAAAGATTCTTTGGTGGGCTCTAAAGACTGGTGACTTGGATTACAAATCCTGAGGCTCTACTTAAGCCTTTCTGTTGCACATGTTCTTTATCTATTATGTAGGATTTAAGAAGAATGCCTTACCTTTGAGACTTGTTTTGATGATAGGGTGAACTAATGTTAAGTGCCTAAACTCGAGCTTGTCACAGAGCAAGCAGGCAATGATAGTTCTAGCAAGTTGGTGTAAAAGCTTGAGAGAGTCAGCTTATTCCAATAAGTGAATGGAACTCCCTTTGTAGAACCTGGCCATCTTTTGAGGAGGAAGAATGTGGAGGCTTTTGTCTTGCTGTGAAATGGACTTTTTTTCTTAGCACTAGTCAGGGGACAGAAGGGTACTAAACAAGTTACAAGGTACCAGTGAGATAAAGGTGTTGTGTGAACAAAGATTGACTTTTAATACTCTCAGCCCACAGACAAAGGAAGAGATGGATCTGCCTAAGGTATTATATCCTGCAACACCCTTTCCCACCATCAGTGTTTCTGTTTAAACATATAGACGTGAGAACCCCCAATAGAGGAATAGCCATGCTTCTGATGGAATTGATGCTTCTGCTGTTCTATACTTTAGAAGTGGAGTTTTAACCTTGTGCAGACACTAAGAACTAGATTTTATGATGCCAAGAGTTGAAACCAATGTAAAATTTGCTTTGTTCATCTGATACATGGCAAAACCATTCTACCATGTCATGAAGTTCCTTCTTGGTTCCATTTATTTTCATAACTTGGCTCCCTGGATGATCTATCAATTTTATTGTGCTTGTTATTCTTTCTTTCTTACTTTCCATTTCTTGTCATTATGTTCATTTACATTTCAGTCTTTTAACCATTGGACTATTCATTTCTTCTGCTAATTTAAACTTCACATTTAAAACTCCAAATTTAAAATTTTTAATTCCCATTTAAAAAGGTGATTTATTAAGTTTTAACTTGATCTGTGTTTCCATGTGCAATTCTGTCTAAATCATTTTCTCTTTTCATTTTGTATTTTGTGTTTTGTACTGTGGGGTTTTCTGGCGAACCAAGATTGTCTACTCAAAAATATATGTGACATGCTAAAATGATTTAAGCAATGTGATTAGCAACAGAAAAAAGATAGATTGTTCCTTAGAGAGGTTCCTAAAAATAATCTTTATCTGAGTCCCTCAGTTTCTCTGGAGCAGAATTTCATACTTTCTATGAAGTGTGAGCTTATATATGTCATTGTGATCTGGGGTCTGAGTGGGTACAGAATGTGGAATGTCACCCTTCAGTGTGTTTTGGAAGATCTTTCATGGCAATCATTCCTCTCCAAGTTTCTTCCTTCGTTCCACCCTCCTTTTCCACACCCATGTGACCCTTTCTGTTTTGTTATTTTCCCTTCCCCTACTAACTTTAAGTTACAGTTTATAAGTGTCATGTGAATTCCTTAAAGAATTAGAGTATCTTTGACATTTAAAATCAAGATTTCTCTATTCTCTCCAATATACACATGCACACATATTCTGAATTTCACTTTCTTGTGAACACTCAAGACACACTGTAACACTGCCCCATATAGCAGCATTTAGGAAAAAAGCATATCTTTAGGCAGCTATGGTCTATCATATTTTCAAAGGGCCTCACCACTTCCTTCTGCAGTGTACCCGTTTATTTTATGCTTTACACTGTTTTGCTGACATTTTGATACTGGAGTTTGTCACTTCAGAACCTGTGACCCTGTTTATGCAACTCCATGTACTTCTGTTAGAAACAGCCTTTGTGTTATCTCTCTGTCACTTGAACTGTAGACATCATGGAGTGACCCCCATCACAGCGTATTCTTCAAGTCTCTAGAACTTCCCATGACTTTTAGTGCCTCAACAGACTGTGTCTTTCCTCTGGACATCAGCTATGTTTTGGTGGGTTTAGCTCTGGTTATCTCATTATTCTCAAGATTAAAAAAAAGAAGTTCAGATACCATGGAATCCCAGAGTCCTGTGGTCTTTATCAGGCTAAGTAGAGCCCTTTGGAGATACTAAGAGTGACTCAAACAGCTGAGCTTTCTTCATGGAAAACACACAAACAAAGATTGCTCTCTTCTCTTCTCTTCTCTTCTCTTCTCTTCTCT
>NC_034610.1:52795483-52808115 GCF_900095145.1 Mus pahari | reverse complement strand
CCCCTCCTCTCCTCTCCTCTTCCCTTCTCTTCTCTTCTCTCTCCCCCCTCTCTCTCCCTCTCTCTCTCGTGTTTTCATTCTTCAGATACGACATATCTTGCTAAATTTCTTGAGCACATATGCTATATTAAAAGCATAGTAGAAAACCAATATAAAGAAAACACAGCATTTTCTGCAGGGTTCTGTGGATTCATTTAGCATGGTGTTGATCTCCACCAAACAAAAACAAAAACAATAACAAAAACAAAAAACCCCAGATACATATCTATATCTGTATATATTAGAGGCTGTTCTGAAGAGAGCATCTAGGGTTAAAAAAATAATGTAAACAGAGGCTAAGAAATCTGGGACAACAACACAGGGGAAGGCCAGGGCCAAGAAGTGGGAGTGGGTGGGTAGGGGAGCAGGGGCAGGTGGAGGGTATGGGGAACTTTCGGGATAGCAATTGAAATGTAAATAAAGAAAATAATAATAATAAAAAAAGAAATCTGAGACAAGTAAACTTGGAAAAAACAAGATTAGGGAGTGGTGTGAGAGAGGGTGAGGAGTACCCCCTGTCTCCTTATTTTACTGTTGTCCTTCTGTTTCTGTTTAAGGGAGATAATTCATAGCTGAACTTTTCTGTCCATGGAGATGCTTCTGGACTTCTAGACCACCAAGAATAAAAGACATGACCACTTGGTGGGGGTGTTGTAGCAGGGATGAATTCTCTGATGGGGCAATCAACCAAATGATCAGAGAGTTTCCTCTATTCAGAGACTGTGCTTGAACCTTCCCTGTAGGAGATTCTTGCCCATTTGAAAATTCAAGTACAGTGTTGTGGTTTTAGATACCCTAGGAGTACATTTTATTCTATTTTTCTTAGTTGCAATAACAAAATACTAATATGCAAGTAAATCTTCTGTTTCAAGTACTTCTCACACAGGCAAATTATGTCTCTCTACCAGATCACAATGTCTCTCTATATTTTAGAATCAATTTTACTGCTTGTTGTATAAGTTAATCACACAGAGGTCATTTATTCTAAACATTGGCTCATCCTAATTCGTGTCCCAATTTTGGGCTGAAAAACAATATTTACTTATTTGCTTCTTCTATCCTGCTAAATTCACAGGAGGAGCTACAAATACACACTTAAAATCAAGAATATGCCAAATCTGGAAAATTTGGTTAAGAGGATCTGTAATTAAATGATTTAGCTTCATTTCTTTCATATGCGTTAAAATTGAGCCTTATTAATTTTTCTCCCCAAAGCCTTTTCTAATGTCCTCCATCTGAGTTCTGTTAATTTTATCCCCAATCCCTGGCCCACTTACAATGTTTTGACTAGAGTACTGTTATTTGTGAACACGTCTCTTTCTCTTGCTACATGGCAAAGGGGGATCTGTGCTGCACATGTCTGAAATGCCCACAACACCTGCTGTCCTTCTCTGCAAGGAGAGATGCTCACTCGATGTTTGTTCTTTGAAATGACTTTTAGTAATAAATGCATTTGCTTTTATGCACTGTGAATTCAGTCCAGCAATGGCTAAGGGAGTGAGAGTCAAATGTCGCTTGTGAGATTAGGGTAGCATTGACAACATAGATCATGATCCTTACATTAAAAGATGACAGTCATGATGGCTCTGGATATAAAGGATCATGATGGGAAGAAGAGATGTGGAGGTTGCCACCCACTTCCTTGCCTTTATGTTTGTGGTCTGCTGCAACTGTGTGGAGGACTTATGGGTGTTTATAAAAATAGACAGAAAATTTCATTCTGGTTTTAGTTTTACCACCTACAAGAAATATTGTGTCAGGGAAAACACCAACCTTTCTGATCTTACCTCCTTCATGCAGGGGGAGCATTATAGAACCTGCTCGCTCTATTAATCTTTGACTTTACTAAATTGAGAGGTTCCCAACTTCTATGATTTTATCTCTTACTTTTCCACTGCTTGCAATGTGTACAACTTCAAACAAGTAATGCAATCTTCGTGTGGCTCAGCTTCCTAACTTAGAAAATGAGAGATACCTATTTCATAGGACTGTGTTCAGTATTAAATAATAATGGAGTGTTGGAGCAGGGTCGGAATAAGCATTGGTAAAAATGTTAACTCATTTATTTTGTTACCTTGCTGAAAATATATTAGTCCATCCCCAATTAAAATTTCAAACAGTTCTTGGCATAGTACCTGGTTCAGGTAATGCATTCGATATAGGTTTTTGTTCCTTATTTATTTATTTATTTATTTATTTATTTATTTATTTATTTATTTTAGCACATGTAAAACTGTATTTGTATTACATCACAGGATACCTCTGATCACCCACTTAGTCTACAATATGACATCTTTGTCCCTTACTCTGTGTTTGTTTTTATATAACTGATCTTTGATTTCAGTCTTGTCTTGTGTTCTGGGATCATTCTAAAACGTTTCATCCTTATGCCCATACAGCTCACAAGTAAACAGACAAGAACAATCACACACAAAGGAGTTATCTTTTGCATATCTAAATCTGATAGTCCGGTGAAAGGCACAGTTAATAACCTCATCTTGCTTAGGATATGGTGCTGATATAACTGCGAAATTTTTCAGTTCAGTGAAGTTCTGCATTTTAGTTTAAAGAAATATATTGTTAACTTGATCTTCAATAAGCTCTGATTTAAATTCATATAGATGATATTCCACTGGAGGTGGGTGAGAGCAAATTGGGAATAGAAAAACAATGGGTCCTTAGTCTCAAAGAATCTGCATTTTAATTGGATGTGATAGTTTGGGTATTTTCTTTGGAAGGTAATTATTGATTGTATGCAAAATATTATTTATATATGATGCCTTTTACTTTAATATATTTAATTTAAAATTAAATTAGCAATATTATTTAATTTAAAATCACTTTATTTTTATTTATGTACATTTGTGTGTCTGTATATGATTATGTGCACATGTGTGTGGGTGCCCATGGATGACAGAAAAGAACATCAGATCTCCTTGAGCTGGAGTTACAGGTAGTGGTGGGTCATCAAATGTGGGTGTTGAGGCCTGAGCTCAGGACCTTAGAAAGGACAAGTGCCCTTAACTGCTTGACCATTTTTCAAGTTTCTTATTTAAGTTTTCCTTCTTAAATTTAAAAAGTCAATTGAGTTTAGAGAGCTTAGGCAGATGTCAGCAGCTTGCTGAACCAGAAGAAGTCAGAGACCTTCTGACGATGACTCTAGGGTCCATGTGCCAAAGTCTTTAAAGAGGACAGTGTGAAACTACGTTCTGCCAAAGGTACCTTGGGCGAAATGTTCCTTGTATGCTTCTCTGATTTTATTATTAATCTGAAAAATATTTCTGCTTCTCCAACATGATCCACAATTTTTTTTTCAGCTTTGAATTCTTGACAGCCATGATTTAAAGCTTCAAGCATATGATTATGAGATGGTGGTTCTTAACGTTTACCACAACCTCCCAGCTAACCACATAGCAGTTGACACTCAAGATTTACTCTAGAAGCAAAAAGAAATCTTTCTCTCCACATTCAGACCAACTCCTTGGGAAAACATTAGCAGTGTCAAATAATCCAAATGAGGTAAGTCGGAAGCATTGCTCCTCTGTAGGAGAAAGCTACCACCACAGCCTCCTCCACGAACAAATTTGAAATATAATACTCGGACAATATCGGTCATGATTTATTAGATTTCAGGAGAAAATTTATAATTACTGAGCATCCAGGAGGAAATTATCTCTTGGAGTCAAGTCCGCTTACACTGATACTTACAGATATTTATATTTATTTCCCTTGGCAGACATGACCAAACACATTTTTGAAAAATACTTTGTGGTAAAAACAAGGCAGACTACATTGAAAAAATATCTACCACAGAAGGAATAATAATAGCTTCCATGTCTGGAGACAACAGTCAGGCATTAAATATAAAGGAATTATTTTATCTTGGACAAGAGAATTGCTGTTACAGCAAATTTCGACCTTGTCAGAGTCTGGACAATTCTTCAGTTTAAAACTTCTCCCCTGACAGAACTCAGGCCACAGATGAGATAACTGATCTGAGGTTTAGCAGTATTGGCAAGGTGGTGCATTATGGGATTTAGCAATAGAGTGTTTGCTCCCTGAAGAGAGAACTACAGGAATCTCAGGAACGTACATCAATCCCCCAGTGTAGAAGCAGTATGTCTAAGTGTATTTCAAGTAAATCCTCACCTCACCACATAAAGCTGCAGTTCCAGCATGCCTTCAAAAGGAGACTAGCACAGGGGTCCCAGGGCAGAATGACTCTCCTGGAGACAAATCCATCCTTCAACTCTTCATTTGACAAGGCAGTCTATTTTAGTCTCTCTCTCTCTCTCTCTCTCTCTCTCTCTCTCTCTCTCTCTCTCTCTCTCTCTCTCTCTCTCTCATTTTTCTGAGTCCACTATCTTCTCTTATCTAGTACTACATCAGTGCCAAGCTCTTGATTTTGATTTTTCTTTTAGACAATGCATAAGGTGTTGAATATTCCCTTAGGTACAATGACTCAGATAGTCAAAAAAAAAAAAAAAAAAAAAAAAAAAAAAAAAAAAGAAATCACTTCTGTTGTCAGTGATAATGGCTGGTTAGATTTTATTTGGTCAGTATAATAGGACCTATCTAAATAAGTAGAATGTTAGAATGCGCCTGAGGGCATATTTACCGAATTGTTTAGATGAGGGTGTGTGCTATTTTCTTCAATAGAGAGAATAAAAGTCAATTGCTTTAAGTGAAAGAGAAAAGGAAAAATGGTCCAGCAAGGCTGAAAAATGGCCTTAGAGGTCAAGAGCACTGTTTGCTCTTGCAGAGGACCTGCCTGCTTTCTTTGGTTTTTCAGTATCTATAGGAAGGCTTAAAGAACATAAATCCACTCTCAGGAGATCCAATTACCTCTTCAGACCTACAGAGGCACTGGGCATGCACATGTTGTTTGCTTGTGTACATGCAAGCAAAAGGCTCATGCACATAGAACAAAATTTAAAAATCTAAAAAACAAAATTTTAAAAATGCTATAGGATTATAAATGTGCAAAGTTAACAATAACCTAGCTGATAGAGATTTTGGTGTCTGTTAAGTTTCTTTTTTCAGTGGAAGGTGGTTAACACAGAGCTCACAAGTGATCAAAGAGTAGAGAATAAGTATTTGCAAAGTGTTCAGCCATAGTTATGGCATCTACATACATTTATATCACTCCTACTTCCAAGATTTAGGGACTACTTTGGAGGAGGGGGCAAAAAGATTGTAAGAGAGGTTGGAGAGAATCAGAGCCAGTGTCTTCTGGATATAATGGACTGCTAAGGTCATGAAACTCAGCTCTGTACCTGAATAGGACCTGCATAAGATCAAGCCAATCAACATTCCAGCCTGGGCATGGGCATTGGCATGGGCATGGGCATTGACATGCATGCATGTGTTCGTGTGTGTGTGTGTGTGTGTGTGTGTGTGTGTGTGTATGACTCATAAGCTTCTTTCTTCATCTGGGGAGCTACAGCTAATTGATGGACTCTAGGGAGAAAGAATCATTCTTTAAAGTGTGGTGCCTGGTAGATCAATCACACTCCAGTGCCTTTACCCATGAGTGTATAGGCAACACAAATTAGACTTAAGGGTTATTAAAAAAAAAAAAGGACAGAAAGTTGGGAAGTAGTGGGAAAGTGGCGAGTGGGTCTGGGAAGAGCTACCAAGAAGAGTACAAGATTGAACACAATCAAAATACATTGTATAACATTCTCAAAATAATTTTAAAAATATTGTATTAAAAGTATAGATTTACTACTCCACAGGGACTAACACTACACATTTTTATTTTTAATGTATGTATAAGGTAGCAACTTGAAAGCACACATGAGGATGGGATGCTCATGGTCCTAGATAAGGTCCTGTGGACTGAGTTCTGAATTGTACACTTTCATTTGCTCTTACACAGTGCACATGCAGTTTGAACTGTTCTCAACAGAGCAAAGTGCCTTGGTTATTCAGAATTCTCTGCGGTCTTCTATTGATCTTTTGCCCGTTACTTGCCTTCAGTTTAGCAGATAGGCATATGACAGTATGTTGCCATGTCATTTCCTGTCTCAGCCCTTTAACTACCTTGATGCACATTTATGATGCTGTGTTAGTGTCCAGTGAGTGGATATATGATTTAAATGCTATAGGTCTGAAATAAAAACTATTGCCAGTTTTGTAGCATTATGATCAATAAGCCATTCCTTCTGTTTTGCTGAAACTGATCACTGTACCAGAATATGCTGTCTTCAAAACAGCAATGCCACCATGACAGTATTTAATGACTTCCAACATAGGGAGAAAAACTTAGAACTCAGAACTTAGGGTGGGCGTGGTCAGGGAATTATAGCATAACATCCATATGCTTTAGAGTTGGTTGTGCTGTGTAGGTTGGAGAGCCTCAGGTATGTTTTGGGTTAGTCCAGTCCTTCAAACTATTTCTTTCAAATGTTTTCTTTCTACCAAATCTGAAACATATTTTGCCAAAACCTTTTTTCCCTTAATTTTTAAAGCTATGTGTATTTAAAGGGACATTTAATCCATATGTTTTGGCTCATTTACACTTAACTCATCAAGATATTGTTTTTAAGAGTTACTTGAGCTTCATGAAGCCTATTTTATAAGTCTTTTCTCCTTTACTACGAGGAAGTTGTGTTTTGCTGGAAACAGACATTAAAGCCACAAAATAATTAAGTTCGGATGAAAATTGAGAATGTACAAGTTTTGTTTTGTTTGAGAGCCCCTAAGCTTAACCTTGTAAAGCACATTCTTCTCTTGCAAGTTTTTAAGTTTCTTCTAAATACTAATATGTTTTGGCTGAGATGCTATATTTGATCATCCTTTAAATCTATGTTACAGTTAAAGGTCTGTATGTTTGTTTCCCAAAATATCTTCTTTAGCGTAATGCATAAAATCAAAGTCAAAACATAAAAAGCACGGACGAAGGAATGAGCTCCAAACTCCTTTTGAGGTTCACGTAGAGCTATGTTCTTGAAACCCAGAGACACCTTTTCTCTCCCTACTAGCACTTCACAGAAAGTTCTGACTGGTCTGTTCTTTGAAGTACTGACCTGTCTGCTTCTAAGAGGTGGTAAGACACAATCGCTTTGCTTACTATGTCTACAACCTCAGAATCTTCAGAGCCTTCATGTCTGCGTCTGTCTGTTTGTCTGTCTCTTTCTTATGTGTTTCTGTTTCTGTTTTTTTTTTTTTTTTTAGCATGCAAGTGTATATGTATGTGCACATGTGGAGGTCAGAGGTCAATGTTGGGTGTCTTTCTCAGGCTCTCTGTACATTTTTCTTTGCTGTTGTTGTTGTTTTTCTTGAGACAGGGCTCCTACTGCAGTTCATGGATTGGCCAAACTTGCTGGCCAGAGAGCTCCAGATATCTTTTCCTTGTATTCATCCTGGCACTCAGGCGGGAGAAAGGTTGCTGTGAATTTGAGGCTACATCAGTGTTACATAGTAAGACCCTATCTCAAGAACTTTCATTCCTCCTTAGAATAGGGAACAAAATACCCATGAAAGGAGTTACAGAGTCAAAGTTTGGAGCTAAGATGAAAGGATGGACTATCCAGAGACTACCCCACCCAGCGATCCATCCCATAATCAACCACCAAACCCAGACACTATTGCATATGCCAGCAAGATTTTGCTGAAGGGACCCTGAAATAGCTGTCTCTTGTGAAGCTATGCCAGTGTCTGGCAAATACAGAAGTGGATGCTCACAGTCATCTATAGAATGGAACACAGGGCCCCCAATGGAGGAACTAGAGAAAGTACCCAAGGAACTGAAGGGGTCTGCAATCCCATAGGAGGAACAGCAATGTGAACTAACCAGCACCCCCAGAGCTCGTGTCTCTAGCTGCATATGTAGCAGAAGATGGCCTAGTTGGCCATCATTGGGAAGAAAGGCCCCTTGGTCTTGCAAACTTTATATGCCCCAGTACAGGGGAATGCCAGGGCCAAAAAGTGGGAGTGGGTGGGTAGGGGAGCAGGGTGGGGGGAGGGTATAGGGAACTTTCGGGATAGCATTTGAAATGTAGATAAAGAAAATATCTAATAAAATAAAAAAATATTTTTAAAAGTTATTATTCAGCCAGGTGGTGGTGGCACATGCCTTTAATCCCAGCACTCAGGAGGCAAAGGCCGGCAGATTTCTGAGTTCGAGGCCAGCCTGGTCTACAAAGTGAGTTCCAGGACATCCAGGGCTATACAGAGAAACCCTGTCTTGAAAAATCAAAAAAGAAAAAAAAAGTTATTATTCAAGATTAATAGGACAACATTTTCATGACTGTCTTTTCAAGAGATTTCTTTATCACTAACTCCATTCCCAGAGTTAAGTGACTAGTAAGCCTCTTCCTTTTGAACTTATTAGAAGCTCAAAGAAGTTGAAAAGGTTAGACCTCTGCTCTCACATCAGATATTCAAATATTTGGAAAGTGTCTGAAATGGGTAGTGGTGGCTTCGATGTAGATACATTTACAATCTAGAGCACTTGGCTGTTGACATTAGTCATAGAGGATGCTTTAAATGATGTGTGTTCTCTCTGCAATGTGGAAAGAACAAATACATGTTTTCTTAAAAGGGAAGATGTAAAGCACACATACCATACATAAAAGACAATTTCCTAGCCTAAAACCCTACTCTTTGTGTCTGGGCTCTAAAGACTGAAGATGTTTATTTACAGCAGCTGTAAATATCACAGATGCCTTTATGCTTTCTATGAACTAAAAACTAAATTAACTTTTACTTTCATCTTCTCTAATTCAAACAGGTATTTTTTATTTTATATTTTTATATTACATGTGTATGTGTGTAGGTTTGTATGCATGAGTGCAAATGCCTATGGAAGCTAGAACAGACTATTAAATCCTGTGTGAGCCACTGGACGTTGGTGCTGGAAACCAAACTCTTAGTCTTAGTCTTAGTCTTAGTTTGGGTTTCTATAGATCTTTTAAGGAAAACATTTAATTTAGGATGGCTTACAGTACAGGGGTTAGTCCATTAAGATAGCAGGAAGACTGAGCTGTGAGTTTTACATCCAAATTGGCAGGCAGCAGGAAGAGAGAATGAACCACTAACCAGGCTTGTGCTTCTGAGGCCTCAAAGTCTACTCACCACCCAAGTGACACACTTACGCCAGCAAAGCCATATTTACTTCAACAAGGCCACAGCTCCTACTAATGCTACTCCCCATGGACCTATGGGGGCCCTTTTAATTCAAACTACCACATCTAATCCTCTGAAAGAGCAGCAAACACTCTTGACTAACCATCGAGCCATCTCTCCACTCCCTCTCAAGTAGATTTTATTTACATATCCACCTGAACAAGGAGAAAAAGAGAAATTTCAAGAATAGCAACTGATTCCAGAAATCCTGTTCAAAGAGTTATGGGAGTACATGAAGGTGTTCCAGTAAATGTAGAATTACTCAAAACTAGTTTTGATCCACTTATTTTGTTCTCAGACTATAAATATAAAGATATAAATGCAATTTTCTTTAGTTAGAACTATTAATCTTAAATCATCTTTGAGAAATAGCAACTTAATTTAATTTATCCATTACATGTATTTTGATAAAGACTATGCATAGCATCATTTTTAATAGTTGTGTTTTAAAATGCAAATTTTACTTTAATATATTGATTAATTCAAATTTTATGTTAGATATCCTGACAAACCTTTGAATGAACTCTAACAGTTTGTGAAGTGATTATATAAAATGTTGGGCAGATGCTTACCACTGGCAAATAATGACAATTTTGTCTCTTTATTCCTAATCTTTGTATTTATTTGGGTTCTTGGTTTAATATATGGTTCTGTTAAATGAGTACTGGTAACCAATAATCCTACCTGGTAATAGCCCTTATACAACTATACCTTTTATTTCATCTATTAGGTATGGTTTTTATGTATTTTATGAATGACACTTTATTAAGTTAGATTTTTTTGTTTCTGTTTTCCTAAATTTAAAAAAGCAAACTTTAAAATGTATACAATATCTTTATATTGACATATAAATATAAATATAAAATATATTTGTTCACAGAAAAGATAGATTTTCTGCTTTTGAGCTATCCTTGTATTCCTGGGATAAACCCAATTGAGTTCTAATGCATAGTTTTTAAACACTATATCCCCAACATTGCTTTGCTAATATTGGATTTATTGGTATATATTTTATATGTTAATGTTATTGATCTGTGATTTATTTCTGTCACTTTTCTTATTTGATATCAGTTCTGTATTTTAAAAAGTCTAGATGGTTTATCATATCATATTTTCCTTCATTGTAAGCATTTATGTGAGGATGGGATGACTTAGTGGGTAAAGGTGCTCACTACCAGCGTGATGACCTCAGTTTGATGTCTGGAATCGACATAGGAAAATGATAGAAGTAATCCTGCAAGTTGTTCTTTTACTGAATTCTATTACACACACACACACACACACACACACACACACACACACACACACACATATATACACATATACACACATACACATGTACACATACACACATACACATAAACATATACACATACACATACACACATATACACATACATACACATATACACATACACACATACACATACACACATACACATACACACACATATACACATACATACACACAGACACACACACAGACACATATACACACACACATATACACATACATACACATACACACATACACAGACACACATATACACACACACAGACACACACACACATACACACAGACAAACATATACATACATACACACACAGACACACACAGACACACACAGACACACATACATGAGTGCATACAAATACACACACTTGTATGGGTAACATGAGAATTTCCTATTTCTTAGAATATGATAAAATTCACAAGTAGTCTAGACTTGGGTACTTTTGTCATCTATTTAGGTTACTTAACAGGAAATGTCCTTAACATAAGCTATGTATTTTCATGAGAGTTTTCTTTTGTATATATAATAATTTATATACATAAATTTGAGGTTTTGGCTATTGCCTAATAATTTAAATCAATTAGCAGGGTAAAAATAAGCCAAATATATAGCTAACAGGAAAACAAACAACCACTCTTCTTGTACCTCTTTGCTATTGTTAATTATACTTTTAATTAAGATAATCAACCAAGAAAGTCAAGTAGCCAATATTATTTGTGTTTTCACTTACACGCTAAATCACTGATTTGTAGTGGTTTTGTATGAGCAGCAGGTCTGAAACACTGCTCACATATATGTCTACTGCTCTTGTCCAAGCTGATGTTAAATTGTTACAGAGAGTTCCATTATTACTTGTGAAGCATGGAAGTTCATAGAGGTCAATGTTAGAACAGGAAATGAAATCAAGAAGCCAAGGAATCTATTCTTTTGTGTTCAGAGTATGTCATTAACAACAGAAATAGATCATTTGGACAAGCAGATATATAGCACGTATTTAGCATTGGATTAGTAGCACACACACACACACACACACACACACACACACACACATGGCTTCTACACATAGCAAGAAAAAAACATCCTCTATCTTAAGATGTTACATAACTGTCACCTCCTACCCCCTATAGTATGGATTATTCCCTGACACTGCTTCAACTCTTCTCCCATTGCCTTACTGTTCTAAATTGTCAGGTCTGACACACAGATTTACTGGTTAGAGTGGTTGCAACCATTTAATCTTCCTTCTCAACTGCTGAAGAAAATCAAAGTGAGGCCAGGGATGAGAAGGTGCTGGTGTTTGCTGTAGAGCTTGACAATGAGAATGTGATCACTGTGTCTTACCAACTCCTACAAGATGTCCTCTGGTGTTCATATGTTCAACATGCCACACACAGAGAGAGAACATCAAACTCTATAACCCAACCTATATCTTGTTGAGGTTGTTGGTGTGTTTTTCTTCTTGTGCCAAGCTTTTATAAGTCATTTAACTCTAAACTCATGTAAAAGGAGATGATCCACAGAAAGAATAAATGGTACACTGGAGAGAGAAGAGCAGGGCTTAACAAAATGATATTGTCATTAATGAATGAGGATCAACCTTTTCAACTCAGCTATGACACATCCTTCAGAGAGGCTTCTACCAGAAGGGACATAAATGCTGCCTGCGCTGTGGATCTTCTTACAACATTTGTGTTTGATTGTGTTGCTATTAAGTTTTTATTTCTGACCACCAATACTGTCTGTTTAGTTTTTAAATCAGTGGGTGGAATTTTCTAAGACTAAATATGAATCTTATGCAGCAAACTTAGTTTGCAGATAGGATTAGGGGCAAGACAAGGACTTTTAAGTCAGAACCCTCATCTTAGATCTCTAGCTTGGCACATTTCACTTGGAAAAAAAAAAACTGGCGAAGCTATGAAAATTTGAAGTCCATGAAAACAGGGATATGTGTCTTACAGGGCTGTAGTGCTGGTCAAGTATGATGTACTTTGTAAAGTACTAGCAACGTGCTGGGTGCACAAATAACTTCAGTACTGGCTTGTTTCTCATGTTCTTTTTTTTTTTTTTTTAACTTATTTTATTAGATATTTTCTTCATTTACATTTCAAATACCCTCCCCTCACCCTGCGCCCCTACCCACCCACTCCCACTTCTTGGCCCTGGCGT
>NC_034610.1:52781351-52793593 GCF_900095145.1 Mus pahari | reverse complement strand
TTTTTGCTATCCTAGGTTTTTTATTATTCCAGATGAATTTGCAAATTGCCCTTTCTAATTCAGTGAAGAATTGGTTTCTCATGTTCTTAATAGCCAAATCAACAGCTAGGGAAGGAGAAGCATATTCTGGTCTCGGTTCTATTTCTTAAAAATCACATATAGTAGTTTTTTTAATAGCTTTTTCTTTTTTGATTCTGTTCTAATGTGCTTATGTATGTCAGGAATGTGTATGCATGTTCATGTGGACGTTGATGCACTTGGAGGTCCAAGGCTGGGAGTCTTTCTCAATCACTCTATACCTTATTCATTACATTATTCTCTATATTATTCATTATATTTTTCATTGAGGCAGCATGTCTGTCTTTCCTAATCCCAGAACTTGCTGATCAGGTTGAATTCTGGTCTCCTGCCTTCTCAGTACTAGAATGACATGTGGGCTCCCACACTCATTCAGTTTTTCTGTAGGTTAAGAGAGTTTGTACTCTGCTTCTTTGCACTTGTAGGGCCAGTGTTTTCAGTGCTGAGCCATCTCTAGCACCAAGCCTCAATTTTCTTAACTGTGGAATGGGAAGTATTGTCCATTTGAAATATCTGTCCTGGAGAACTAACTGTATGGCTATCCAATGAGAAAAGGTTGTCAATGTACCTCAAAAACTACATGGAAGAAAGTGGAAATATAAGATGGGTGGTTGCTTTAAGAAGATATTAACTTAGGCACTAATATTACATTTTTTTCCTTAAAAACAGAATAAGTAAATTTTCAGGAAATGGTTCTTAACATTTCCCAATAGATCCCCCAGTCACCTTTCTCACATTCTCCTTGTTAATCTTATTTATTATGTCTCTGTGCAAATGGATTCTGAAAAGGAATGTTTTCTGAGTACTAACATTTGTTCTTTTACAAATATAATCACACATTACTGGAAAATCCCTAGTTTCCTAAGAAACAAGGAAGGACTGTTGAAACCTTCTAGCAAATACATTCACATAACGACAAAGACAAGATTGAGGCTTACTTGTAATGAAAATGCGTGGAAATTTTTAGGTTTAAAGGAAAATGAAATTATTGCCAAGATTAAATGATAAACAACAATATTGTTAGAAGTTATTTTTTTTTAAAGACAAATACCTGTCTTAAATGTTCGATTTAGCAAAGTAAATTTACTTAAATGGTAAATTTTCTCTTTGTTTCTAATTTTTTTTTTATCTGATATTTGCTGCAGATCTTAGAAAAGCATAGGCCTCATCCCTGTTATTGTTCTAACTCTTTGTGAACAACAGAGTGCATTTACCAATGCAGAAGATACATGCTAACTCACTGACCATAAGAAACACTTTGCATCTTTGCAAAGTATATTAGTCCTCTGCCCCCAATTCAATTATATTTAAAAGATTAAGAAATTCCAGCACGTTTCTCGTAAACCTTGATTTTTATCTTCCATTTTTGAAAGTGGAATAAGTCATGCCATTACTTTTTACATGTAATTAGTTGTCCTTAGTCGCACACATAAGCTTTATGCTGGTAAGTCTGAAGCTAAGGAGTGTTGAGAAGCTCTTGGGAGTTAGTATCTAGGAGCTAGGGTGGGGTCAAGTAACTTGCCATGATCTGAGCTGCAAAACAGTTTTTTATTCCCCTCTCCAGGATCTAGACAGAGAAAGGACAGCGTACCAGTCACAGCAATAAAGCGATTGAGGTAGACAGAAAGTAATTAGTCTTTAATGATCTTCTGGAAGTCACACGGATAGATTGATTTCTGTTTTGATCTTGCTTGAATTAATAGCTCCCTTTGAGTGTCCAGCCCCACTCCAGTGTCCATTGTCTCTCCATTTCACGGTCTGGCGCTCCCACAGTTTTCGTCTTCCTTGGGCTATTGTTCTGCTTTGTAAGGCTCTGCCCAGTGTTTTTTGGGTTCTTCGGCTTTAAACACAGTGTGGTGTTTTCTTTTCATGTCTATAGCTGTTTCCTGTTGGGAATTCCATGGGGTTATTATCATTTCCACAGACTAAAGTCCAAATAGGTTCTTAATGAATTCACAGCTCTTGAAATCAAGCCCTGTACGCTGTGAAGAACAGATTTAGCACTCTCGTGGGCTTGGCTTGGAGCTCAGCCTCCTCTGTCCTTAGGGATGGGGCTGTGGAAAGTAAAGGAGATATTTAGAACTGACTATGTAAGGAGGCTTTGAAGAGGCAGCTTTTGTGGACAAAGTGCTGTTAGTATTAAAAAAACAAAAAACAAAAACAACAATAACAACAACTAAGAAAACTTTTCCCCTAAGTAAATGCTATTTGCTTCTGTTGCTTAGCCAATGACAATGATCCATTTTGCTTCACATTGTCACCAGCTCCTGACACTGCTACTCAGAGGTCTATATTCTTTTGGTCCACCTTCCTCTTATCCCACACCACCCTAAGGAAGGTATTAAAGGCACAAAATCTATTCTTTTACTCTTTTTGGCCAGTCAAGTTATGCACGTAATTAAAATTTCTTTTGGGAAGATGAAAAAAGTAAACCAGGCCAATTCTCACTAATAGTAGATTTGTCAATCATGATTTTTTTAATAAATACATCTTTAAAGATTTATTTATTTTATATATATATGAGTACACCATTGCTCTCTTTAGACACACTAGAAGAGGCCATCAGATTCTATTACAGATGGTTGTGAGCCACCATGTGGTTGCTGGGAATTGAACTCAGGCCCTCTGGAAGAACAGTCGGTGCTCTTCACCGCTGAGCCAATTCTCCAGCCCTGTCAATTATGATTTTCAAAGATTGCAGGAACAATTATGTTTCTATAGTTTTGACACCTTTCTGGTGGCCATTAGAAGTAAATCACTGATGAAATAGGAAAGGTTGAATTTCTAGAAAACAGAAATGAAATGTGGAAAGGAATGGCTTCTGTGAATCCATAGGGTTTAGAATGTGAACTAGATACCTACTATGTTTGCTGTGAATTTGTATTTTAGATCTTGAGTAGATAATGTTGGGATATGCCCAGTATTTCTCAACCTTTCTAAAACTTTAGATTTAGAAACCTTTAATTTCCTCATACTATGACCCCTAATTATAAAATTATTTTGATTGCTACTTCATAACTGTAATTTTGCTGCTGTTATGAACCATAATGTAAATATCTGATATGAAGGTGGTCTTAGGCTACCCCTATGCAAAGGTTATTTCACCCGCGGAAGGGTCACAACCCACAGGTAGAGAACTGCTTTAGTTTGTTCCCACACTGCCTTTCTTGTTGCAGGACAGAGCGAATGAGTCAAGCAGAAGTGTGTGGGGTAAGATGGAGAAGCAGAGTTCCCAGAGAGTAGAGAGTACTGGACTTACCTCCAATGGAAGTAAGTTGTGGAAGGCTTCAGTGATAGAAAAAACTGGCGGACTCTGAAATATTTACAGTCAGCATTCTGTTTGGTACTTGACTCCCACTGGAGAAAAGACAAGTTACTTCATTCTCACTGTGGGCTTGGCTTCTGCATCTTACCTTCTTGGCCTCTTTCTGCTGGGTGTCGAGATTCTAGAAGTAGGGACAAAGAGGGAATTTGAGGAGAGTGTGCCCGGTGGTGGCAGACAATTTAGGGTTAGACCTGACCCGGCCTTTGTCCCCATCTTGAAGTGTTTTCTCTTCTAGTTTGGATTCTAGTATGTGTTTTGTGTAGTTGCCGAGGAGTTGTAGTATAGTCTTTTAAAAAGTTTTGTTGTCTCACATCTTCTGACGACTTCCTAAGGTATGGCTGTTTTTTTCTCATACTCAGTCCTTTACTCCCTAAGGCCCAACATCTTTTGATTTTTTTTTCACCCTGAATCTCTGATCTGACTGAAGTTTCAAGTTAATTCATCTTTACAGTTGCAGTACACACCAGCGGCAGGTATCCTATGCGATTATAATTCCACGCATCTTCTTTCATGAAATGTACAAATACCCCCTGTTACATCCTGTTGAAATCCTGGAAAGCCTAAAAGCCTAGCTGTTGAGAAGGACAAGTGGCCGCTTTTATTTTTATTTTTATTTTTTATTTTTTTTGAGGCAATGACAAAGTCTGGACTTACAAGATGACAAGTTTGCACCACTGAAATGGCCTTTGGGAAAATTTTGGATTTTTACATTTTTCGAAATGAAGAAAAAAACAATTGCTTATTGTTGATATGAATATCACTCATTTCTAGCTCAGCACTTTGCGAATTTCCACCCTGCCAAGCAGAGTTTGTTCAACTTCAATAAAGACACAGCACACCATCATCATGAGGTGTTCTTTGTCCCACCACACACGGGCACACTTGCTTCAGGTGGAGAAGAAATGGCACTGGATTCAAATCTTATCTCCTGGCTTCAGCAAAGCATTCTGACTGATTCTCCTTTCCCCATTGTATTTAATTTAAAATTTTTATTTATGTGTATGTGATGTTGTGCACGCATGCATGCGTGTGTTTGTGTGTGTGTGTGTGTTTCTGTGTGTGTGTGTTTGACAGGGTGTCTCACTGGCCTGATACTCACCAAGTACATTGACTGGCAAAGAAGCCTGCCTGTCCCTAGCACAGGAACTACACGAGTATGTATCACCACACTTGTAATTAAAGGCCACACCTAGTTTCCATACCCTGCTTTTATTATCTAGATTCAGATGTTTTGAACTCGGATCCTCATGCTTACGAGCCAAGCACTCTGCCGACTAGGCTAGCATCCCCTTCCTCTCATGTATATAAGGATGGAAATAACAGTCATTATCTCATAGGATTGTGGTGTGAAAAAAAATTCATATATACTTGGAAAGTTCTTAGTACTAACGGCTGGCTTTGCTAGGTAGTTTATATTAATAACAACCATTAGGTATAATATCAAAGTGTTCCCATTCTGTAGAGGGGGTATCAGTCACCTACTGAATATGTATTTACTAAACCACATGATAAAAACTGTATCTTTGATTGTGATTGCCACGGGTCAGAGTAAAAATGAGGATATCACGGAATGAGAGGCCAGACCAATTTGAGTTAACCAACAACCCTGCAGCTAGCACTAGTTTTCAGGGTATTCCCCAACAAGCCTGTGCCTAGCATTATTTTCCAGGTCACTCCCTAACAACGACCAACCAGGAGGAAAGCAGAAGTTACGTTTATGGTCTGGCTCCCAGCAGCAGCCAATCACTTTAAAGGGCAACAAATTCCATAACAACCCCCCCCCCCCAATCAGATGTGTGCCAAGGTGGATACCCCTGTGCTTGTTTGCTTGCCTTTATAAATGCCTGCTTGAAACTGGGCTTGGGGCTTTACCCTCCCACCCTGCTGCATCAGTGATGAGAATGTAGCTCAAGCTGGAGCTTGAATAAAGCCTCTAGGGCAACTGCGTTGGAATCGGCTCCTTGCAGTGGGCATAAGAGGAGGACTGTCTAGAACTATGTGTAAAGTTGGATATGTAAGTTAACGTTGAAGTTGGAGAAAGAGGTCTAGGGAGAAAAAGCATAAGCATTTTTAAGAAGCAGGTTTTTTTTTCAAGGCTGTTTTTTCCCAATTATTTTTTCTGCTTTTAAACATTGTCTTATTTACTTAAGCCTTAGCTTAGAGTTAAAAGAGGCTCATAATATCATATATCTTAGAATCTTTATGATCTTTGGTTTATTGTTGGGTTTGCTGTTCAGATGTTGTTTTGTGAGTATATTTCTGTGCTCAATTCTGGTTATTTGCAAGACTGTTTGTATTTTAATTGAATGGAAAGACTATATATTTTATAGACAATGTTAAATTTCCAAGAAAAAAAATCTGTATTCTGCGAACAAGTAAACATAAACTACTGTTTTAATGTTTTTTCATTCATTAAAGAAATCATAAAATAAACATATCTAGGCTCTAAAAAGGAAATATAGATATGACTACAGTCTCCCTTATCACAATCAATTATGCTTGATTCCTGTTTTCTATTTAGCAAGTAGCAACAGCATTTAATTTTGATACTGAATGTGTGTGTGTGTGTTTGTAACAATCATAAAGATTTCTACCAGATGAGATTATTGCTATACAATCAATTCTTGCTATTTCCTCCCTGTTCCAATTATGTCCATTTCTAAATTCTCTAGAACGGCAGCCTTAGAATAACCACCTCCAGCCTCAAAGCCCAGGGATGACAACTCTTCATAACTTCTTCAAGCTGAATGTGGGTGTTGAGAAATGTTTGAAGGGTGAGGGAAGGGTAGGGGAAATGGGGGAGCTGGTTGTCGTTAAGAAGACCACACCAATGATTGTATTAGTCTCTGATGTCTGTGTCCCGACTGGATCCGACTGAAAGTCCAAGACATCAGGAGTTTGAGCAGGTCAGTTCAGCATGTCTGACTTTGAGACACACCAAGGCTGTATAGTCTATAATATACAAATCTCAACACAAAATTTTAGTGTCATCAAGATAACTTTTTGTTTGATTCTCTGGAATCTAGTTCTCTGGGGGTCTCCCTCTATCAAATCTGATCCTTATTACTCTGGAAGGTGTATACACACTAATCACCTTCTCTAAAAACACAAAAACAAAACCTTTCTCCCAAATCAGCATATCCTTGAGCCAGTAACCAAGAAAACCTTTATTTTGACCTCTCTCCCAGAGGAATAATGTAACCACAAAACTAAAAATCACACCCATTTTAAAAGTTAAAACAATCCAAAACAAATAAACTGAAATATTGTATTTGCCTATTTTTAGGCCTTTTCTATTTTGCCAAGCAGGATAATAATCCAAGATTCCCATGGAGCCCATGCTAGACAGAATTTGAGTATCCTGTGAGTCGTAGTAGAGCAATATTTCTCTGTACCATCTATCTGTTCAGCTATCTGCCTGAAGCCACAGACATTAATTTTATTAATACCTGTTATAAAATCTATCTGTTAAACTCTCTACCTGGAGCTACAGACATTATTAATTAATACCTGTTTATAGAAGGTAATTATCACTGTCCTCTCTACTTGGAATCAGTGAGTAATTTTCCCTATCTTAGTTCCGAACCACGAGCGAAATTCCCCATGTGATTCCGACAGTATCTGTATATAAATCTATCCTAAAAGCAAATAATCCCAATATTATAAATTTACAGTTAAATCAATATCTGCCCCAAGATGTAGGCTTTTTCATCCTCTTTCTCCTAACTCAGAGCAGCCTGCAGTCCCCACAGCAGGGGACCTCAGAGCCTGTTTTCTTTGTTTCAATTCCTATGTTTGAGTTCATGTGACTCATCTTGGTATTACCCAGATACTCACTTAAAAATATAAAACTCTAACTCTCAGGCTAATAATTTTAAATTTCTAGTGGATTCTTGGTTCACCACCTGTTGCAGGAAATACTAAAATGAATGGCAAGTTCCTGGACTACACCCAGCTACTCTAAGCCCCAGTGGTCTCACTGACCAGTTCTTGTAGAGACTGTCTGACTCAGAGCTCCAAAATCTCTTCGCCTAGCTCGCTAAGTTCTCACTGGTGGTCACTATCACAACAGACCCATGCTTCAAAAGACCGAAGGCTTTTGTGGTACACACGTAGCAAAAACACGCTTTGCCGTACCTTTCTCTCTTGAACCCAGTCGAACTGCCTTGTGAAGGAAAACACCACACAAACTTAGCTCACAAACAATGGTAACTCAATCGCTGGGCACAACAATTAGAATCCTAATCTTGTAAGCCATATTAAATCTAAATCCACCAGGATTTGCCATATAAGCTGGGGTCTCCCCACTAGTAGCCACATCTTGCCCTCTCGCTACCCCTGTCCAAAAAGCCACATTTATATTTTTTAATGGCCACAGATTACCTATAGCACTTTGTTTTTAGTGAGTTGTCTCTTTCTCTGTGTTAAAAATGCAAATTTTATTTTAATGTGTGTTATTCTGACCTTCCTATTTTGTTGCCTCGCTGTTATAGACTGGGTGAGAAGACGATCTTCTCATTTATAAGTAATGACAACTTTCTTTTTCTTTTTCTATCTTTACAATTCATTCCTCTTTGCACACCGCCCCCCTCCACCCCCACCCCCACCCAAACCCCCACCCCCCCACCTTGGGAGGCACTAATAAAGAATAGGCATTGGAGAGGAAATGTCATATTGAATTCAGGCACTACTTCCAGAATGATTTCCTTTCAGGGTCATGACGAGTTGTTAACTCCTCATCTCAACTGGGGGAGAAGGCACAGAGTTGGAAATTAACTAACAAAAGAAACAACCTAGGAAATTATGGGGCTGCTGGGGGACTCCATAAATACAGCAACTTAAGAGTGTAACCCTGAAGTGAACCTTCTGTTCACTTCTGTGAACAGAAGCCAGACAAGAGAGTGTATTTGTTACTTTTCTCATTGCTATGTCTCATATCTGATAAAAATCACTTAAGGAAGTAAGGGTTTCTTCTGTCTTACAGTTCTAGGGTACACTCTAACATGGCGGGGAAGTCATGTGCCAGAAATATAGGACAGATGCTCACACTGTATCTGCTTTAGGAACCAAGAGAGAGCTAAAGAAGTTATTCAAGTTGCTTTTCCATTTTTTTGTTACCAGTGGGATCATGTTCCTCATAGTTAATATGGGTAATCCCATGTCAATTAAATTGATCTTGATAGCTGAAAGTCCATATTAATGACCACTTGGGACCCTATGCCACAGATCTCCATACCCAAATACCTCTAGGAATGAGCTGTTCTCCCAAGAGTGCCAATACACCTGTGAGCACAGGTAAGACCACCAATTCTCTTCAAATTGCTAGCCCAAGAGAGACACTCACAGCACCATCAGGACACAGGAACCAAGGATCTGCTGGGGACAGGATTCTTCTGGTCTCTGTCTGCACCCCAGAGCTGACCCTGTACCACAGCTCTCCATACCCAAATTTCTTCCAGAGAGAACTGGTCTCCCAGGAGTACTGACACACAGGCTTGCAGGAAGGACAAGCCACATTCAGAAACAGCAAGACCAACTAACACCAGAGATAACCAGATGGCAAGGGACAAGGGCAACAACATAAGCAACAGAAACCAAAGCTGCTTGGCATCATCAGAACCCAGTTCTACCACAGTGAGCCTTAAATACCCCAACACACCAGAAAAGCTAGCCTCTGATTTAAAATAGCATCTCATGATGCTGATAGAGGACATAACTCCTTTAAAGAAATACAGGAGATCACAGGTAAACAGCTAGAAGTCCTTAAAGAGGAAACACAAAAAAATCCCTTAAAGAATTATAGGAAAATACAACCAAACAGGTGAAGGAATTGAACAAAACCATCCAGGATCTAAAAATGGAAATAGAAAAAAATAAAGAAATGACAAAGGGAGACAACCCTGGAGATAGAAAACCTAGGAAAGAGATCAGGAGTTACAGATGAAAGCATCACCAACAGAATACAAGAGATAGAAGAGAAAATCTCAGATGCAGAAGATACCATAGAAAACGTTGCCACAACAGTCAAAAAAATGCAAAATGCAAAAAGCTCCTAACCTAAAACATCCAGGAAATCCAGTACACAATGAGAAGTCAAAACCTAAGGAAAATAGGTATAGAAGAGAGAGAAGATTCCCAACTTAAAGGGTCAGTAAATGTATTCAACAAAATTATAGAAGAAAACTTCCTTAACCTAAAGAAAGAGATGCCCATGAACATACAAGAGGCATTGGATCGAAAAGAAATTCCTCCTGTAAAATGACAGTCAAAATACTAAATGTGCAAAATAAAGAAAGAATATTGAAAGCAGTAAGGAAAAAAGGTCAAGTAACATATAAAGGTAGACCTATCAAAATTACACCAGACTTCTCACCAGAGACAATGAAAGCAAGAAGATCCTGGGCAGATGTTATATAGACCCTAAGAGAAGACAATGCCAGCCCAGGCTTCTATACCCAGCAAAACTCTCAATTTCCATAGATGGAAAAACCAAGATATTCCATGACAAAAACAAATTTACACAGTATCTTTCCACAAATCCAGCACTACAAAGCATAATAGATGGGAAACACCAACACAAGGAGGGAAACTACATTATAGACGAAGCAAGAAAATACTCTTCTTTCAACAAACCCAAAACAAACATGAAAATAGCATCAAAAATAACAGGAAGCAGCAATCACTATTCCTTAATATCTCTTAACATCAATGGACTCAATTCCCCAATAAAAAGATATAGACTAACAGACTGGTTACATAAACAGGACCTAGCATTTTGCTGCATACAGGAACAAAGACAGAAACGACATCAGAGTAAAGGGCTATAAAACAGTTTTCCTAGCAAATGGTTCCAAGAGACAAGCTGGAGTAGCCATTCTAATATCAAACGAATAAAATCAACTTTCAACCGAAAGTTATCCAAAAGGATAAGGGAGGACACTTTATACTCATCAAAGGAAAAATCTACCAAGATAAACNNTCAATTCTGAACATTTATGCTCCAAATGCAAGGGCACCCACATTCATAAAAGAAACTTTGCTAAAGCTCAAAGCACTCATTGCCCCTCCCAAAAAATAACAGTGGGAGACTTCAACACCCCACACTCATCAATGGACAGATAATAGAAACAGAAACTAAACAGAGACACAGTGAAAATAAAAGAAGTTATGGACCAAATGGATTTAACAGATATCTATAGAACATTTCATCTTAAAACAAGAACACACATGGTATATACTCACTGGTAAAGAGCGAGGAATACCCACGATACAACTCATGGACCATATGAAGTTCAAAAGGGAGGAAGACCAAAGAGTGGACGCTTCATTCCTACTTAGAAGGGGGAGCAAAATAATCATGGGAAATAGAGGGTGGGAGGGTCTTGGGAGGAAGAGAAGAGAGGGAGGGGAAAAAGTGGGGAAGAATCAGATATGGGAAGAGATGGAGATTTACAGAGGGTCAGGAAATTGAGCAGAGGTGTGTAGCAATGCGAGATGTGGAACTGGGGAGAGTAAAGTGAAAGCAAGATGGCAGGAAAGCAAGAGTCCCCCAGGACCCCATGGGGATGACATTAGCTTAAATACCCAACAAAGGGGAGGGAGAACCTGTCAAGACCATATCCAGAGTTTAGGTATGGCCCCCTGGTTTAGGGATGGGGCCACCATCCATCTCTAAAAATTTTAACTCAGAATTGCTTATGATGAAAGGAAATATAGGGACAAAGACTGGAGCAAAACTGAAGGAAAGGGCATCCAGAGACTGCCCTAACTGGGGATCCATCCCACATGCAGACACCAAACCCAGACACTACTGCTGATGCCAAGAAATGCTTGCTGACAGGATCCTGATACAGATATCTCCTGAGAGGCTTTGCCAATTCCTGATCAATAATACAGATGTGGATATACCCAGCCAAACATTGGACTGAGAGCAGGGATCCCAATGGGACAGTTAGGGCAAGTACAGTAGGAGCTGAAGGGGTTTTTAACCTCATTGGAAGAACTACATTATCAACCAACCAGACCCCCCAAATCTCCCAGGGACTAAACCACCAACCAAAGAGTGCAGAGGGGGTACCCATGGCTCCAGCTGGATATGTAGCAGAGGACTGCCGTACCTGTCAATACTGGGAGGGGAGCCCCTTGGTCTAGTGGAGGTTTGATGACCCAGGGTAGGGAAATGCTAGGCCACTGAGGCAGGTGTAGGGGCAAGGGTAGCACCGTCATAGAAGTAGGGGGAGGGAGGAGGAGATAGGGGGCTTGTGGAGGGGAAACTGGGAAAGGGGATAACATTTGAAATGTTAGCAAAACAAAGCAAACAAACAAAACACCATTGGGAAGTACTTCAAAACACCAAGATTATAAAATATTTCATATAACATCTTGTAGGAAAGTGATATTAAATTATAATCAGCAACCCACTCATTTAAACCTTGCTCTCTACCATGGGTGAATATGGTCTGCTGACTTTTCATACTGGTTCATAACCTGCCTCTTCAGCTGTCAAATGCCCATGGAACCCACTCATATGATTGCAAACATTAGAATGCACTGTGTGCCTCAGCTTCTTAATTAAATGTTGGGCAGATGGTGTGACCCACTTAGTTCCATACACTCTTTGCCTAAAGCATTTTATTTTCCAAGAGAGCTCCTGTAATGAAAGATTCCCTGGCAATTAGGTCTGTGAATCTCTTGGAAGCACAATTTAGAGGCAGTGTTGCAAAATCAGTCAATGTGGGTTAGAGCTCTGTTTCTATAACTCATGGACTGTAGAGTTTGGGGCAAGTTCTCTAAGCCCTTTAAACATTGTTTCCTTTTTTTTTTTTTTTTTTTTTTTTTT
>NC_034610.1:52756468-52781233 GCF_900095145.1 Mus pahari | reverse complement strand
TGTAGACCAGGCTGGCCTCGAACTCAGAAATCCGCCTCCCTCTGCCTCCCAAGTGCTGGGATTAAAGGCATATGCCACCACTCCCGGCAAACTTGTTTCCTCTTAAGATAGGGATAACGGCAGTATTTATTGCAAAAATGTTTCTTAAAATAAATATTAAAAGTTTAGATAATTTAATTACTTTATAGTAAATTACCACCATATGCAACTGATAATAGAAATTAATAATAATGATGAATATGATATATCAACATGAAATATTATATAATATATATATTCATATTCAAATATTTAATTTAGTTACCAATGTAGATAATCTAGTGTTTGCTTAAACAAGCCTCTGTAATTCTTGCTTCTAACCTGAGGGTGATATTGTCTACATCTGGGTGTCAAATCCACATGCAGGTGTTCTGTGAAAATTAAATGAGCTTCTGGGTGTTGCTCTGGTTTGCCAACTGAAATGATGGTCAGAGTAGTAGGAAAAGCAAGTAGATAGTATCCTATGCCACTTCTGGCCTCAGTTTTACAAGCAGGACAGCACCAGTGATGAGCATTTATCTCTCAAGGGTTAGGGCTGGAGTTTCTGGAGATGGAAAGTTGCTGACAAGGAAGGTTTTGTCCAGAGAGGTTGGTTGAGCAGTTTTTGTTCTGTTTCTGGTATATAATAAAACCCTTCAGCTTTAGTATTGCAGCACCATGGAATTGCAGCGGATACTGTATTACACACATTGAGCCATTCTCCTGGAGGACTGTATTGGTGTGAAGATTCTTTCTTTGTTGTACTATTAGGATAAACTCACTGTGTATCTGCTGTGGGATATAAACTTCCTGAGATATGTTTGCTTATGCTCTTTAGTAGTGTTCTAATAACCAGGCTTTAGAGCATGCTTTAGCACATATTACAGACAGCAAAGCAGGCCGGGAGCTTCTCCATACTTCTCTGGGGTGCCGAGGCTAAAACTTGTCGCTCTTGAGTTGGGCATGAATTCTTCCCATCACCTCAGTATGCTGGCTGTATTACTTGCTTAGCAGACATGTAGAGAAAGGACACAGGAGGTGTGCCCTAAGTCTTGATCAGCATTATCCCTAATGAGTACTTATAAAGGATCAAAGTATATTGATCATTATAGTGCTTGTGTTGACATTGTTTCTCAACCTCTGAGTTGTGACCCCTTTGGGGGAGAGTCAAATGACCTTTTCTCTGGGATTGCCTAAGATCATTGAAAAACACAGATGTTATGTTAGGATTCATAACAGTAGCAAAATTATGGTTATTGAATAGTAATGAAATAATTTTATGGTTGGGGGACACCATATGAGGAACTGTATTAAGGTGTTGCAGCATTAGGAAGGTTGAGAAACAGTCACTGGGTTAAAGTCTGGATTTGTTGCCAGGTACCATGGATGCCAAATATTCTGTAATACCCAGGATTATGAAACTAAAAGGTTTCATAATCATCTGGAATGCCACTCATATTTCTCTTGCTTCTGAGTGGACCATGTTTATGCTATATATATAAAACCATAGGAGATATATATATATATATATATATATATATATATATATATATATATATGTTTAAGTTGATTGTTTGCAATAATGAAGGAAAACCTAGTCTGTATTTCCCAATCTCTTTTTGGTGTTTTACTTATATATTTTAAGTATTTGTTATAATAACAGATGAATCACTGTATTTTATATCACACAATCAAGTTTGCAAAGTCAGGTGTAGTGGTATAGGTCTATAATCCCAATATTTGGAGTTGGAGGCAGGAGGATAACAACTTTGAGGCCTGTTTGTCTTTCTCAACAACCAACAATGATGATAACAACCACGTAAGAAAAATCAAGCCCATGTGGCTGCTGGTTTTCTGAGGGCTGGTTTGGCAATGTCCAGCATAGAGTCCAGTTAGTACAGGTACTCAACTAACACATTTTAACAAATGTAGGGCAGTGGCAGTGTGTGTGTGTGTGTGTGTGTGTGTGTGCTCTTTTCTGTCACGGTCAAGAGACAGGCTTTAAAACACGGGTTTGTCATGACCCATGTTCTTGGTTGCTCCTCATTTTCTGAGTCACCTGACCCATGTTCAGGTCTCTCCTAGGTGTCCAGTCACCTGTTAGAGAGGAAAGCTCCGCTGCCTGAATCTAGCCTGGGTGCCAGAGCCTTCCTCACGTAGTTTCTACTCAGCTTTCAGTTGGAGCTCAGTTGTATGAGTTCCTTGGTGGTTAGTTATTTACAGAGGCGTAGTCTGTTTTCTAAATGGCTGACCCAAGCAAAAGCAGCATGGCAGACTTCTTAAGCAGGGACTTCAATTTGTCAGAATGGTTCTCATTTTCTAGCTATTTGCCATTGACAACTTTTATTACCTTTTCCTTGTGGAATTTGTATATATATCAGGAATGTTTTTCATTTCTATCATTCATATATATATATTATTTGTTTTTCTGTTTATTTATAGATGGACCTCCTTATGTCTACAAAGCTGGTAGCTGCAAGTCGAAGGTAACTTCAAATTTCTTGTCCTCTGTCTCTGAAGAGAGAATGTTGGGATTATAGATCTGAGCCATCAAGCCTAGCCTACATATCACTAATAGATGGGAAATTCTTAATGTTAGCACCAACAATTTTCCACAAACACCACAAAGCCAATTGAGAAAGAATGACACACATTTCCCTGCTTTGTTTATGAGCCTTCAGTAAGATCCCTTCCTGATTAAGGGTGTGTGAAGAGGCACTCACGTAAGAATGAAATAGTCTTGGCTATTAGTCATTCAACATTATCACTGGTCCCCTTTGCCCTTCCCTGGGAATTTCATTATTTACTATTGTCTTTCATGGAATTGTTAATTTTCTTCCTATAATCCTTCCCGTTATCTGTTGTCCCATTATCTTATCAGGGTTTGCAGAGTATAGGTGATGTGAGATTGCTGAGCCCATTCTCTCATAGTCAGTCATTTTTCTTCCCCCTTTCTTAGTATCAACCCCAAAGTCAAAATAAAGTGCACACACACCAAAACCCCGAATGAATAAGCACAATTTTGTCATTTTCAAACCTTTCAAGGAAATGGTGATGTAAAGGACAGTGACACCGAAATTTTGTAATCGCTAAATTTGTTTATAGCTTAAGTATGTGTTTGAAAGGTTGACAGGCCAGTGTCCTGGGTTCTGATGGAATTAAGGGTGGCGGTTATAAAGGAGAGAGAGGTTATAAAGGAGAGAGAGGGCAAATTATGGCCAAATAATGTAGAGGTTGCTGGTCAAAGTTACACCACCCTTCAAGAAGACAATGAGATTTAATAAAACAAAAAATAAATAGAGAGATGGTTATAACTGTCTTTTAAAGGTTGATAACAAGTTACAGAGGAAATGGGAACAATTGTTCATCACAAAACAAGAAACTGTGTTAGTGGGGAAGCTATTAATTAAATGATTTTTCTGAATCTGACTGCAAACTCTTCCAGCTATGCAGAATAGGAAGAAAAGTCACATCATGATGATTTGGATATTGGGCAGAAGGTAAGTTTTGATTTATTATTTTATTTAATTAATTGACTGATTGATTTAGACGTGATGGGGATCAGACTCAGAGCCTTGTATATGCTGAGAAATCACTGTAGCATTGAGAAACGCTTGCTCACTACTTTAATCCACATAGCTTTTATCTCCTCCCTTTACCCTTGTTACAGTTCAGGCACTGAGGGTTTGAGAGGGATTGGCTCTGGTGAAGTTATGAGAGGAGGTGGAAGCTCTCGTGATCCAATCTCCTCAGGCTTGGAGGCATTGACTGAAATTCTCAGCTCACCTGCAAAGCTGAGGCAATGGTGTCACACAATTCTTATAATTCTAGATGCTTCTAAAAACGTAGGTACCCCTCAAGGATCTGCAAATATGCCAACCAGAAGCCTCGTGAAACTGTTGATTAATGATAACATGTCTTAGAAGCATCAGAGAGAAGTTCATGAATTCAAAGGGGGAATTCTTTAAGAATTTAGGTGATATTACTTATTCACATTCATAGGAGAACTGAATTAATTGTTAAAAGTCTGGTAGCCTTTGACTTGAAATGAACTCACAGTTGTTAAACACTTCTCTAAAAGTTTCAGTCCAAACATTGCAAATCCATGGGGATTATTAGGTAAAACGTTGACAACGAAGGAACTTGAAAGAGGTTTTCTTTTTAGTTTTACTTTGAGCCATATCCTTAAATTCCCAGAGTAAAATGAACATTTTAAAATTTAAATGATAACATAAAATATAACTGCAATACTGTCACTTTAAGCTTTCTTTAAAAATGTGGAAGACCATTTTTAGTGGGTTGTGCATTTCTTATTTAGCCGGATGAATCTCTTAGTTGCCCAAGGCAGATTGATTTGTTTATAAACTTGTTAAACCCAATATGCACACAACTACATCACAGATAACAAAGTGGGGAAAGACCACTCAAATTGTCAGTCTGTATCTGCTCACTGCCTCAGTCTCATTAATGTGTGATTTAACCTCTTATGCAATGACCTCCATGTCGTATATCTTATACATTGGATTTTTAAGTGATGTGTTGATGAATGTTAGCCATGTGTGCTGGTGTGTCTGAAAAGACCTGATGTGAGACTAGAATCCCCATTTTAGTGACATACCAAGGCTGGGCTACTGTTAGTGAATCACTGTGACTCCATCAAGGTGGAAAGTCCCATGTGTGGGCTTCTGTGTTGTAGACGGACAAGCTTGATTTCTTCATATTGGTGTCAGTAGTGCAGGACGAAGAGTGTGCCCCTCCCTGATTCCTGGCAGTTAAGAACTTTCCACTTTATAAAAGACTCTAAGACTCTCAGTTTTAAAATGAGTAAAACTTAGGGCTTTTTTGTTTGTTTGCTTGTTTTTTTTTGTTGTTGTTCTTTTTTATCTAATAAACTTGTGAGTGAGCACATGGAATTTTAACATTTTCTTTAGAGGTAATATGGCGATTTCTGAATGATTTTTGTGAGGGCACTTTATGAAATGTTAGATGTCTATGAGAGAGAGAGAGAGAGAGAGAGAGAGAGAGAGAGAGAGAGAGAGAGAGAGAGAGAATTTTAAAGAACAGGTGGAATGATGGAATGATTTTTCTTTCAACAAGTGACAGCATTGAAGCATTTAATGTATTATAGCTGCTGGAAGTTTATCCATCACAATGTAGGCATAAATATCTTTTCTAGAATTGATCTCAATTTTACTCTTGAAGTTCATTCTGTCTCCACTTGAGCCACTTGAATTTTAGGTAAAATGAAAGGTCTGGTAACTTCATTTCAAAGGTGGGCTGTTTATCTGGAAGGACTTGTTCATATTCTCTTATGGCATCTGACAGCAAGGGTGCATGGAGGACATCTACCGTTGTGTCTTGTCAGGGCACAACTCTGGCCTCAGCTGTCCTTCTCATTTCTGCTGGTATTGGCTAGATAGCATGTGGGCTGTCCTGATCCCAGCCTGAGAAAGGATATCTTATAAGTATGCTGATAGTTTCTATAATTCTGCCTGAAGGAGACAATGTACTTTCTTCCAGCCCAGAGCTTTCTTACAAGAACATTGTCATATTGGATTAAGTGACCATCATACTCCAGAACGACTTCATCTTAATTTACTCTTAATCACGGGTGCATAGACCCCATTTCACTATGAGGATATGTTCCCAGACACCTAGGGTAAGGACTTCAACATATTCTTTTGTGGGATGAAATTCACTTTGCACAAGTGATCAGACATTGAGGAAGGTATGTGTGTATTACTTAAACCTAATGGACTGTGGCTTCTTTAATAGAATGCTGGACTTCATGGATGTTGGAAAAACTTATTTTTTTCACACTTTTGTTCTTCTTTCAAAGGGAGTTCTATCTTCCTATTTACAGAGCTTTCAATCGTTAGTTTTGATGATTATCTTGACAGAATCTAGAATCATCTGAGAAGCGGGCCTCTGGGTATGCTTATGAGGATTATCTTGATTGCATTAAATAGGAAGACCCAGGCCCAGTGGGTGGCAGCATTCCCTGGTGGGCAACTGAGAAGCTAGCCCCTTATCACAGCAACAGTGAAAGAAACCAAGACAGAGCCTATTCACCACAAAGGACGACTCTGTGCAATGCACCTACAGCTACTACTTGGTAAATCCATTATTTTGGTTTTAAAACCATAATTTCCTATTTTGTAGTGAGCCTGATAAAGGAAAGTATGATCAGTGAGGAGTCTATTCTTGGAATTTTAGGTATAGGCGTGTCTTTACTCATGGATGTTTCTCAAACGTATACCTCTCAAATGTCGCATCTTGCAGAAATGTATTTGCTGACTCATGTATTTGTACACTTAGGAGACGAGCCTTCTTTCTCCCGTCTCAGCTGTGTGTTTCAGGTTTAAGTTTGCTGACTTTGGTTTTTCTACTTTGTCTGGAAGAACTTCAGTTCATCCCCATCCAAGCAGTTTATTCAGAAGTCTGTGATGTTGTAAGGGAAGGAGGCTCTGGATGGTTTTTGTTTTTGCTTGGGCTTGGGTCAGAGCCTCCTATTTATAGTGGAATGTGAGCTGGATGATTTCAGAAGACTGATACAGACCTTCTAAAGGCAGCCATGATGTGGGCTTGGATAGGAGGCCTAGGGGCAGGGTATCATGTTTAAAACCATGTTTTTATTTATCAGTGAATATTGATGCTGGACAATGAGGTGGCAGACATTTTCTTTCACTGGAAACCTGAGTCTTCTCAGCTCCAGTAGAGTCAGAATCAATGAGTTCTTCTCTATGTTTTTTGTTTGTTTGTTTGTTTGATTGATTGATTGATTGTTTTCCTTTGACCCTGAGTCCAAAGGAACCCTGCAGACCTGGAGAGGATTTCATTCTAAAACCCAACAACCAAACACATTGATAAATGAGTAATATGTCATTGGTAAATGTAAGGAAAGTATTTCCAAGAGAGCTTTAGGGACAAACGCTAGAAGCGAGGCTCATTTCTAGGTAATTGCTCCCTACTAATTACCTTGGCCACTATGTAAGAAGTGGCATCTTTCACCTTCAGAGATTTCTCACCAAAAATGAATCAGTCTCTCCTTTTTCTGAATGAACATTGCTTGTGATAGAGTTTTTTCTCCCAACCATTATATCTGCTCCTTTACCTTTTAATCTCCTAAGTAAACCTTCTACCTTCTTTGAAGAAAATCCAGAATCTAAACACAGATTGCAGAACTACATATGTGAATCAACCAAACAAACAATTCATGGAGACTTCACAGGATGAGTTGCATTTCTTGAACTGTTGTAAAGTCAGTGCTTGTGATAACATCATAAATGCACAGTGCATGGCATAGTGCAGCTGAAAAAGTGAAGCCTGCTGTTAGTAGACCATGCATGCCTAGTTCTACCACTGCAAGCAGGCTTTACCCGTTTTCATGACCTGACCTTTGTAAAGATTTGCATGGTGAATGTCTGACTTATAGTAGAAAAAAACTTGTTTCTTTTTGATTTCCATGAGATGATGATTTTTAAATGTAGTAAATGATCCACAGCCTGAGACTAGCCAGAGCTAAGTCATTACTCCACACCTATTATCTATTAAGACATTTCAAGAGAAAATGCTTCCCCAGACGGCCACCCTTCTGGGCACTGCTTGCCAGAGAAGAATGTGGGACTGAAACCCTGGCTTCAAAAGAACCTGTTCTTTGTGCCGCAATGAGCATGGCCACCCTGTTGGGAAAGCATTTCCTAGTCTTTTGATATTTTTGCATTGGACATAAAAATAGAAAGCTTTCCTCTTTGCTGAACCTTGTTTTCATGTATCAGGGAGATGGCAGACTCGGGGCTCTTGATTCTCCTGTGGACGGCAGTAGTATATGTATAAGAAGGAAGGATTTCGACTTTTCAACCTAAGAAAATATAAGATGAAAACCCATCATTAAACAACCATAACAACCCCCACACCTCCCATAACCTCTTTCTCGAATTAACCACTGAGACAGACAGACAACTGTTAGCCTTCACGCCAGGTTTCCCTCGCTCTCGTACCCTCTCGGGCTTTCTGTCCCCTCGTGATCCAGTCTGTATGGTCCCTTTCCAAGAATCCTTCCACCCCATTAGCATCTCCTTCCATGCTACTGTGTTTTCCTTTTATTCTAGAGTCTGTGTTTAATTTTCTGGTTCTCTCCTTTTATTCTTATTCTCCTTTTGTCAGCCCGGAGTCTTTTATTTTCTGTGTATTGTCATTTCTTTTCTCTCTCATTACCCATCAGTATTGTACAATTGGCTTGCTTTTTCCCTTCTCAGTTTGTAACTCCTTTCACCATACATTATGCATCAAAACAACAACAACAAAGCCCCACAAAATGGATGTCTGTAATATCTCTACACTGTAAATCAAGCTTTATACTCTACATTGCCAAAATCCCATTATAACTAAGTTTCCTTCAAAACGTTCTATGGAAAATTAGATTTATTAATTGTTTTTCAAAAAAATCAATAGTTGTTCTCACGTGGCAGTGGTTGCCTGGTGACCTTGGAATGAGAGTCCTTTGGTTGGGTTCTGATTACATTTGGATGCTTTGCCTATGGTATTCTCTTAAGGAACTCACAGTATTTATTTAATTATTAGTGTCTTCACCTCCTAAAGTTAGAAGGGGAGCTTTCTTGCAAGTCAAAAGTGCATCTTCAACTAGCCACACCCCACCAGAACTCCCTCCCTCTGGAATGTCCTAACTTAAGACTGACTTTTTAAAAAAAGATTTATTTATTTTATAGATAGAAGTAAACTGTGTCTTCAAACATACCAAAAAAGAGCATCAGATCTTATTACAGAGGTTGTGAGCCACCATATGGTTGCTGGGAATTGAACTTGGAGCATCTCTCCAGCACTAAAAATAAATAAAAATAAAATAAAAAATAAAACATACAAACAAGCAAAAAGAAACAACCCAGGATTCTGCAGTAATGTGTGTGTTCAAGGATGTGGACAAAGCACAAACTAGATATAAGAGAAGCAGGTGAAATAATTTGCTAAATGAAAACAATTGTGAAATTGCTTCTTATGAACCAGAGGAATTGCAGAGAGAGAGTCCATGCCACACCATGCTCTCAGGTGTCCTTGCAGAGCAACTATCTCCCTACCTGTAGGAATGGAATTTCGATGTTATAGGTGGTCTTTCTGGCAGACTTCCTTCTACAGTAGAAGCCCTTAGAACATAAAAGTGCTGCCAGTTCAGGGTTGTAATTCCTATGGAAAAAGGACCACCAAAGTACTTTTTAAAAATCTGCTTAAGTCCACTAAAGTTTATTCTGGGGAGATAAAGGAGATAATCATTGATAATTGCTGTAGGTATTTTTAGATTACTATATAGGAACAAAAGCCATGCTTATGTCAAATCTATTTTCTCAAGACTCACTCAGATATTTTCTAATGGGGGGGGGCGGTGTTGAATTTCACACAGAACTGCAGGCTGTAGCAGATACATTGGTCGAATAGTTTCATTCATTATCATATGGTGCTGATGTTGATGGGTTACCAAACATTAAGCACCCAGCTATTTTTAATTACTCCGTGTTGTTGAATTGCAGTTGATTTAAGAAAAATTGAACCCAACAGTTTTTTTTTCTTCTTTAACTTGCCATTATAGTCTTTAATGTGAGAACTGGGGAAGGAATAGTCACAAAACAACTTGTCACAAGAGCAGAGGGAATGACAATACTATTAAGCAGAGCTTCTTTTGTGTTGTAGTCTCTCAAATCAGGCCTTGAGAAACCATGTCTTCAGTTTGCTCTTCTGAAAGTTCAAATGTTTTCCACTAGTAGTCAATGAAACACCAAAGTAGATGATAACATTCTTGGAGGGAGTGAATTGCTTGATCAAAATTAAGGAAAAAATATGGGTAAGTGGTTTTTCTTTTCTTAGCACCCTCTTTTCTTGATTTTCATGCTCTGAATTACTTCTCCTTCACTACGTTTAGCCAAGAAGGAGCCAAACTTCTGTCAGTGTTGGAGCCAGGGGTGTTCCTAAGGTGTCATGTTGACAAAAAGAGATATTTGGAATTATGGCTTGCTGGTCTCTTTGTGACAGTGAAACCCTAATTTTGTAGGCCATCTGTCTTTCTCATCAGACAGAACCCCCAAGCAGAAACTTTGGAAAAAAAATCTGAAGTCTCTGGTAGTTGTGTGAGTCCTACCTCGTAGTTGCTGGGCATCACATAAGATGTGAACAAGTATATCCTCCCTAGTTTAAGCTAGCTCTAGTTTAAAGGAGAAAAGATTTGAGCATACATTTTTGATTCTTGACACCTCTTTGTGTCCCCTTGCTCTCATTGCTATGCTGGTGGGGCATGTTTATAAAGAGAATATCTGAAATTCCTCCAGGTACTAGGTTATCAACCTTCATTTATTTGGACCAAGACATTACTAAGCTGACAACTTTTTGTCTATAACACTCTTAGTTTTCTATTGTAGGTTAGATTTTTTTCTCCTAAGTTTTCTTTATCCATTTTAAAGAAGAAACAAGTTAAAAACTTGAATCAGAGTATAATAGTTTGGTCAATTTTTAATTTTTAAATTTTGGGAGAAAATCCAAAATATTTCTTGAATCATTTCCCATTTTGAAAGAAAGAACTTAAAATAAAATTTAGTTTTCGTTAACATTCTTATTTATTTATGTTGTGTATTTTTGATTGTGTGACAGGACATAGGTGCTATATAGAGGTTGGAGGACAAGCTGTGGCGATCAGTTCATTCCTACTATAGGGGTCCTGGGATTGCATGCTGGTTCTCAGTCCTGGCGACAGGTGGCTTTACATGTTGAATTATCTTAATGACCATAAAATAAAATAATTCTATAAGTAAGCCAATTTTTTCCATTTTTTAGAATATGTTACTCAGGGTTCTGTTTTGATAGACAAAGGGAAACTGCTGACTGCTATAGTGGAATGTTCTAGAAATGACTCAAATATGAAAACCAATCAAATCCCACCATTCATTCTCATCACTTTGATCACTAAAGTCTTTCACATTTTTCTAAATCTTTGAGACCAAAGTATGTTAAAATTTAGCTATTTTTTTAAAAAAGCAAATAACTCCATTTTTTTAGACTCAATCTTACTTTTAAAAATATGATTGATTTTATAAATGTTATTTTTAATGTGTTCGGAATCTTTCAGATTCTAAATTGGTGACACTTTCTAAAATACATATACCTGGTGTTTGAGTCAGTCTGTTTTCCTAGGGATACCAAAAGTAATGAGCTTGAAGTTGTGAGCTTATTCTACAAACCAGAAAGATGCTCAACACTAATGAATCCCAGGGCTTCATTTCTTTCTAAGGGTGCTGCTAGGTTGTGCCACAAGCACTTTGCTTGAACATGCTCTAGCTTTATGACAGTGCCTGTACTTTATAACACTGTAGACAATTTAAAGAACAACAATAGGCTTGGTTCTCGTTCAAATGTAATTTCTCCTGAGAGCATTTGGAATTTGCAGTGGGTTAATGAAAAATGTCAGTCACTATTCCAGTGCACAAGGTTTCCCCCGGCTAATGGAATTTTTCCACTACTCCCAGGATTAAGAGGAAAATATGCAATAATGGGCCCAATATTTGAGATGGGTGTCTTACTTTTCCCTCCTGCTTTTCAAATATTTCTCTTTGTTGCACCGTTGGTGTGAGGGTGGCTGAGATGTTGATCAGATCTCAGAGTCAAACTTTTTAGGAACCAGAGACTGCTCCAGTCAGAATCTTAACCTATGTGTTAACATGTGTTACAGCATTCTGTGTCCTGGAGTCTACCATGAAGAAAAGCTAACCCATCCTGCATCCCTGAAAGCATTGAGGGCAGCAACAGATTTCTTCCTTCCATGAGGAGCAAATTTCCCATCTTTATTGTTCCTCCTCCTATTCCAGTCCCTTGTAATATCCAATAAGCACCAGAGAGGGCCAAGTATTTTGTTGCTGCCATGACAAAACACTAACTTTATTGTTGTTATTCTCTAGTGAGTTTGCTTTCAGAGAACCTTGAGGTATGGGGAGGCAGGAGTCAGTTTAGTTTGTGGAATAAGTAGGAAGGTCCAAGAAGATGGCAATGACAAAGATGTCAGACTTTGGTGGATGGGCACTGGGATGCTAAGATACAGCCCCCAAAGATTGATGTTTAGAGTGGATAGTTCCTAATAGTTTCTATGTGCTTACATACCACAGGACAATTGTGTTCCATTATCTACAGCAGGAACTTCCTACAACACTCTAGAAGTGGGTAGTGGTGTCGGCATCAGTGGTGGTGGTGTACACCTTTAATTCAAGCACCCAGGAGGCAGAGGCAGGTGGGTCTCTGTGAGTTCAAGGCTAGCCTGGTTTACAATGAGTTTCCAGAGAAACCCTTTCTCATAAAAGCAATCCAATCCAATCCAACTCAACCCAACCCAAACTAACTAACTAACTAACTAACTAACTAACTAACTAACTAACATAAAACATGAACAAGCTGGGAAAGGCTGGTGGTATAAGGGACACATATGGAAGATGGGCTGCATCAGATGTGCCATGAGGACTCACTAAGCCTTCATTAAAATTTTGGGTTAGCCAGCTACCAATAGGTGTTTGCTGAACCTGACAGTTCCTAATTTCAACTGTGCTTAATAAAAGTTCGACTGCCCTTGCTAAGCTTAAGGAGTCTGTTTATAACACAGAGTGCAAATGAGAGAAGGTTACGTAAAAACATATGATTTGTTTTGGCAAACCATCTTGAGGGGAGATTGTTACAGTAAAAATTATTGTATAACTTGTAACATCTCATTTCTACCTTTCTGACAGATCACAGACATAAATTACAATTCTGGCCTTCAACTCACCCTTAAATAGCTATCTGTCCTTCTTTCCCACTCTCTGAAGATAAAAGGAAGGGAGTAGTTATTCATAAGGTATGAGAAATTCTCCTGCTTTGGTTATTGGGGAGAAATCTTGCATTTCATCTATTTGGCAAAGCAGGAGATGAACACACTCTTTATAGAGGAGTCCGTTGGTGGGCGGACCCAGAGATGAGAAGCATAAGGAAAACCAACCCCATGATTTAAAACAAACTTTTAAAAAAATGGGCTGTGAGTGGATTTTAAATGATGCTCTAAATACACAGCTACTGTCCATGATCATTCTCAAGGAAACCAAAGTAACGCAGCAGCTCTCAGTGTATTGTCGCAACTATGGCCTCAGACAGTGAACTAAAGAAAGCTGTTTGTCTTTGTTTCCAAGTGTCTATCTTGGAACCAGGGAGAATTTCTCATGGTGTATCTTGTTACCACTGTGTTGCACCAGGAGGTTGTCTGGGGAAATAAGAGTAAAAGCTACAGTAACTAGGTGGGAACTATTGGTTTCCTATAAAAAGAAAGGGAAGCCCTGGTCTAGGTTTCTTGTTACTAGGAGCTGCCTAGATTTGCAAATTCCTGGATCTTAAAGACTGGCCTCTACATTTGGAGCATTGACCTGGGAAACACATTTTCCTTCTTTGTGTTTCCTCTGGCTCACTCCAGTGGCCTGTACCTTTTAGCTCTACCTCAAGAACAGCTTTGGAGGAGGGCTGGGTGAAGAGAGAGGACGCAAGGTGTAGTTCTTCTAGTCTAAATTAGGATTTCAAATGCAAAGAGTCTTAGTCATAGAAAACAAAAGAACAGTCTCATTTTAGATGGATCTATACTCTCTGCTGGTTAAGCATGACGAGTCTCACAAGAGGCACCAGACGTTTTGGGGTGTGAAGTTTGAATCTGTACTGTTTGACGTCTGTTTGGCTCCCATGACCTTCAATTTAGCAAAATGTGGAAATTTCATTAGGGCGTTCCACCCATATAATGAGGAAAACTACATCTGTCTCAGTCCCAGATCCCCAAAGCAATGCAGCCTTAACCACACTTTCCTATATGTTACACACAAAAAGTAAATGAAGACATTGGTTCCCCGAATGCCAATATAAATTAAGTTTCCCTTCTTGTAAACTAGAAACAATACCAAGATCCATTGGCTATCGCAGACCTCTTGAGCAGAATAAAAAGACTTAATTAAACTGTGACATAGCTAAACAGACTTCCTAATCACTGTATATATAAGCTTGAACGATCCTTCCCTTCAGGCCTGCTCACATTTACTCTTGGTGACAGTAACTAGAACACAGTCTCTTATATGACACGACATCTAAAGTATTTATTTGCATGTGTGATGTTGAGGTGGCTGTTGCAGGTCACTGCACATAACCCAGTCATAATATTAACACATTGCCAATGGAACACAAGTATTGAAATGTTTTATGTTATCTACAACTCTACAGTCTCTAAACCTCAGCACTGAGCAGTAATTGAAGCCAAGCAACCCCACCAAGAGAGACTGGTAAAGTTTAGAAGTAGCCTTGGGTGTCCAAGAATGAGGCTCTGTTGTCATTTCATCTGTATGGGGATTACAGTACCCAGCAGCCACTACAACTCTACATGCTTGGCCCTGTTGTTGCTCATAGGTATATAAAGTTTTCTGTGCATATGAAGACAGTTTTTTTTTTTTCCCTTTTCATTCCTAAGGGTTTGGCTTCACTGAGAAGTCAGTTATGGAGCCCAAATACCAGAGAGGCTATTTTTAATCTAAGAATTAGTTTATCTTGTGATTGGGACTGAGAGGGGAAGGGAAAAGCTACAAAAGAATCTCCAGATATCGGATTTAGCTGATTATTTAAACCAACTTGAGAATTTTAGATATGCACTATTTGGACAATTAAAAGCAACAAAGCTCCAGCAGGCTGTGATTTGCTCTGACTCTGGTGATAAGTTTCTGTTCTCTCAATCTTTCCAGTAACATGAGGTGTGAAGGGGACAAATAAATAAATAAATAAACCCTGTATGTGGCTGAGCAGATGGTTTAGTACCTGGCATACTTGTTGAGCAAGGAAGCATTGGGACCTGAGTTCGAATTCTCAGCACCAATGGACATCTTAGCTCTATGTGGTGCGGAGATGTGAACCCAACAGTGGAAGACAGAAACAAGAGAATCTCAGGGTCTGGACACTCAGCATGTTAAGAATTAATGAGGCCCAGATAGAGTGAGAGAACCAGTTTGAGGAAATAGAGGAAAAAGAGGTAGAAGATAGCTAAATATCATGTTCTGCTCTCCACCTGCATGTGCTCACCACTACCTCACCATGTGTGAGGTCAGAGTGAGCACATGCAACACACACACACACACACACACACACACACACACACCATACAAATAAAAATGTTACCATTAAAAATATGAACATCAGTGGATATGTTTTTATTCAGTTAATGCTCTACAGATGTCCCAGTCGGTATTGGTCACTCAGGAAATGATTAGAAGTAAAGTTCACCTTGGTGACTTAAAACAGCAACTCTTCTAAGTGTCTATGAAAATGAAGTTTTAGAATGAAATGATCTAAATTAATGTAACTATACATAATTCTGACAATGCTCACTGTTGTTCATCAGGAAAACAGACGCTGGGAAGCTGGAGAGATGACTCAGAGGTGAAGAACACATACTATCTTATAGAAGATCTGAGATTAGATCTGGTACCCACTTTAGGCAGTTCACAACCACCTGTAGGATGACTTCAGCTCCAGGGAGCTCTGAAACCTCTGGCCTCAGTGGGCACTGGACTCATCTGCACATCTCCACCAGCATGCACATAATTGAAAATAATAAAAATAAGTATTTCAAAAAGAAAAGCAGCTTCCAGAGTTGGAGATACAGTTAAGCATTAGAGACCTTGCTTCACATGTACCAGGTCCTGGGTTCAATAGCTAGCATTGGACAAATAAAGAAGTCACTGTCACCATTCTTTCACTGAGGAAACACAAATGTTCAGTTTTGCTTAAAAATGACATTATAAAGCAGATTTTGGCCTATGATATGTATTCACCAATAGGCCAACTTGTTCAGGAGGCAGGAGTAGACAAGTCTACCCCAGGGCGGGTAAAATCAGTATATCTGATCTAAGTAGACACAACGGGGTTAGAAAGTAGTCTTAGTATTGATAAACAAGCCTGAACTGGCAAGCTCCATGAAGCACTGGAACCTCTGGCTAAGCACAGGGACCTAATGCAGCACCGCTCAGTATAGTGAGCCCTTTATTGCTAGGCCAATAAACATACTGATGAAAAGAGAATCCAGTCCAGCAGACATTATACATGACCATACAGTTCTCAGAAATAAATGACAACTCAGATCTGGAAACAAGAAGCTAATCTAATTGACTAATTAAGCGAGGTGATGGGTTATCTTGTCAAAAAAGAAAGAAAATAAAAGGAACTGTACACTTTCATAACAGCATACAATTTAAGGACCTTTGAAAATCCCCTGTGACCTGTGGGTAAAAAGGCATCCCAGGAACTCAGACAGGGCCTTTTCTTCATGTGCGTCTTCCTTGTCTCCCTATTAAAATAAAAGGAACCAGAGGTTCCCGGAACACTTTAGATGATCTCCATCATGGATTATTTTAGGAGGAGCATGGATAGTTTATTTTCACAAATCAGCTTTAGTTTTTCCTCTATGAAATGAATGAACAAGAAGCTTACTAAAGTGATTGTAAAAATTCTTCTTTTTAATTGTTTATGCAGTGAGGGTGACAATACATGACAGCTTGATGTATGGAGAGTGTATACTTGCTGACATCAACATCAATTATAGTGGAAGAATGTGACAATCCTTCAACCCTCCATCCACACATCCAAGATAGATGTAGAACTGACAAAGAAATAAAAATTAAGGTTACTCTTATCTAGATGCCAGAGGTTCCTGTGTCTTGTTTAATGGTGGCCAAAGAAATGTGAGCTGACATAAAAGGTAAAATGACTGAGTGAACTAAAGTTATCATATTCTCTCAGAGACCAGAAAAATCAATAACTGTTACAAAGTGGAATGAAATCATTAAAGAAGACCCTAGTGTAAACACCATTGACTTGTTTTAACTTATTTCCCAGCCTTATGAAACAGACATGAACAAGAGCATTACATTATAGCATTAAAGCAAATGTTTCAAAGGGTTTGGATGCAACCATTATTATGAAACAGTAATATATTATTTTTATTAATTCAGTGCAGATATATAGTAGAGGCAAATAGAACTAAAGTATTTACGCGAGAGACAACAATCCAGCAGCAGGTTTTAGCCTCCTCTAACCCTTGTTGTGAACATCATAATTTCTTTGTTTAGCTATTTCTTCTGTCATGATAAAATATCTAAAATGATGTTCATACTGCTCTTTCTTACATATATGTAGTTAAGCTTCAGACATCTTTCTATCGCTTCCTCTTTCAGAGGAAGGATTCCATTCTCAGTGATTCCATACCACTGGCATACACTTCCTATTTCCTCAGTGTTTAGACACGCTTACCACTTTCAGCTCCACCTATGTTGAGCAGGTCATCTGAACATCCTCTGCTATTCTTTTAGCTTGAGTCTTCTCTCAAGTGGGAAAAGCAGGGTTGTCCTAATCCTTGCCTGGTTTGCTTTTGTCTATCAACTTACTTCTCTGGTCTCCACTTCCTCCTCCTCCTCTTCCTTTTCCTCTTCCTGTTTCTTCCTTCATCTTTCTTCCTCTTCTTCCTCCTTTCTCTTTGGATTTTTCTTGTTCTCCTTCTTGTTTTTCTTGTTCTTGTTCCCCTCCTCCCTCCCTTTCCCTCCCTCCCTCTCCCTCCCTCCCTTCCTCCCTCCCCCCTCTCCCTCACTCCCTCCCTTTCTTCCTTTCTTCTTCTTTTCCTGTGTGATTTATCCTTCAGTTACTGTTTAAGAAAGCTAAGCAGGAGAAAACACTATTTTTTCTACCTACACTATGTATGAAAGCTTTAGCAGGTATGGTGCTTTGGGTGAGAATCACTTTCCCTTGGGATTTTAATGTTGTCACCTTACTCTCATTTTTGCTGTTTTGAAGTCCCAAGGCTATTTTCAGTGCTAACCCCACATGTGGGATTTCCTTTTCTTTCTTTGGAAGCTGTATTAGTCAGGGTTCTCTAGTGTCACAGAACTTACTGATAGTCTCTATATAGTAAAGGAATTTATTGATGACTTACAGTCTTCAGTCCAATTCCCAACAATGGTTCAGTAGTAACTGTGAATGGAAGTTCAAGGGTCTAGCAGTTGATTCGCCCCACACGGCATGCAGGCAGAAGAGCGAGCTCAAGACTCATTCTTCCAATGTTCTTATATGGTCTCCAGCAGAAGGTGTAGCCCAGATTAAAGGTGTGTGCCACCACACCTTTAATCCCAGATGACCTTGAACTCGGAGATCTCCCCGTATTAATCTTCTAGAATCAATCATCACTGTGTCTCAAGATCTCCATAACAAGATCCAGATCAGAAACTTCTATATCCCAGCCTCCAGATTAGGGTCACTGGTGAGCCTTCCAATTCTGGATTGTAGTTCATTCCAAATATAGTCAAGTTGACAACCAAAACCAGCCACTACAGAAGCTTTCAGGATCTCTTTATTTCCAGAATTTTGAAATCTATCCCCAATATGTTCTTACTCCATTATTTAATATACTAGAAATTTAATGGAATTTTCAGCTCAGGACATAATTGTTCTCTGTGAATACTGTATGCATTATTTGCTTACGTTAGTTATGTGACTCTTTATTCCCTTCATTTTTAACTATCTTTCTTTCTAGAACCCCCCCCCCAGTATTTAGATCTTTCTCCAATTAAAAGAATTATTCAATCTGTACCCCCAAATCTCTTTAACTTTATGATTTTTCTTGTGTGTCTCCTGGCTCATATGTGAAATACAAAAATTTAATTTTTATCTTTTAAAATTTCAAGTGCCCTTTTCTGTTCTTAGAATTCTCTACATCAAAGCACTAGTATTATTTCTTTTTTTGTTTCACTGGATGCAATAACACCTTTGCTTCATCCTCTGATTGTGTCACCAGTTTGTTTAAAGGGTTTATGCTGGACACTTGTTCACTTCAGCTCATCCTTTAGAGAAGAACTTATTTCCAAAGACCACCTCCTGTTTGGTGGTGCTCCTAAATAAAGATGGGAGGGCTATGAGTCCATCTTGGGCTAACTTGGCCTGATTCTGAAAAGGTAGCCTAGAGAGAGAAATGGAAGATGAAGCTGTTATGAAGTTAGATGGGTATTAGAGTCTTTCTTGAGATGCTTGTTCTTGCTTTGTCTCCTCTTAAGACATGCCCCAGCAAACACTCAGTATGCTCAAGTCAATTTCCAGGTCTGTATCTTAGGGAATCAAAGCTGTGATTGCTTTTTTTCTCCATAGAGTATATCTGCTTTTTCTAAATTATACTTATTTTGTTTATTTTTAAAGCCCAACTTCTGTTTAAGGCTTTCTAATAACCTTACTTTAAAATAGCATTCACTGGGAGGTTGAGAGTGTATTTTATTGATGTTTTGTTTCGTTTTTAATCACAAGGTAGAGAAACTGAGGAAGCCAGTTGTTTCCTTGGCACTTGTAGATCTTTTACCATGGCTCAGACCAGTTCTCCCCGGGTGACAAAAACAAGCCTCATTAGCAGCTTTCTAGAATGTTAAAGGGGCAGTGTGAAATATTGTGCTGGTGGTATAAATGTTTTAATGTAATAGTCTGTGCTTTTATTCTGGAACTTCACATTTATTTTGGTTCCACCTGGAAAATCTATTAAGCTTTGTTTCAAATAATCTCAAGAAATCCTCTTCACTATCAATTTCAGTGGGTCATGGCTTCAGAAATTGTGTGTTACGACCCCATATAGGGCACTGTAACTATATATGGGGCTCATACACATTTTGGCAACATTAAAAGATCTCCGAACATAGAACAACTGAAACTTAATTCAAAATCAAGCATATCATGACTCTGAGGTATTTTGACAGCACTTGCCTGTGCTGGGTCATGTGAGTTCATGTGAGACCACTACAACCTATGCTCTGATAGTCACAACACAAGCAGTTTGCATGGCTATGCAAGACCAACACATGTGTTTCTAAACAATTTTGCTTGAGTTCAAAGTTTATGTTTTTTTTTTCTTTTTTCAATTTTTATTAGGTATTTACTTCATTTACATTTCAAATGCTATCCCAAAAGTCTCCTATACCCCGCCCCCTGCTCCCCTACCCACCCACTCCCCCTTCTTGGCCCTGGTGTTCCCCTGTACTGGGGCATATAAAGTTTGCAAGAACAAGGGGCCTCTCTTCCCAATGATGGCTGACTAGACCATCTTCTGCTACATATGCAGCTAGAGACATGAGCTCTGGGGGTGCTGGTTAGTTCATATTATTGTTCCACCTATAGGTTGCAGATCCTTCAGCTCCTTGGGTACTTTCTCTAGCTCCTCTATTAGGGCACCTGTAAGCATCCACTTCTATATTTGCCAGGCACTGGCATAGCCTCACAAGAGACAGCTATATCAGGGTCCTTTCAGCAAAATCTTGCTGGCGTATGCAATAGTGTCTGCGTTTGGTAGCTGATTATGGGATGGACCCCTAGGTGCGGCAGTTTTTTGGATGGTCCATCCTTTCGTCTCAGCTCCAAACTTTGTCTCTGTAACCCCTTCCATGGGAGTTTTGTTCGCAATTCTAAGAAGGGGTGAAGTGTCCACATTTTGGTCTTCGTTCTTCTTGAGTTTCATGTGTTTTACAAATTGTATCTTGGGTATTCTAGGTTTCTGGGCTAATATCCACTTATCGGTGAGTGCATATTATGTGAGTTAAGTTTATGTTTTGGATTATAGTATTTTTACTGTATCTGTTCTTATGGAAGCCTAATGATTTAATTATGAAAAACAAAATCTAATGGTTTTTATTACCATATTACCATATTATGTTAGATTGCTGGATTTAAAACCTGTTTAAGTTGTTGAACTGAATTTTAAAAAGTCAACTATATAGATTTTGGCATAAGATTGGAGAAGGATTACCAACAATTTCTGACACATTCCTGGTAAACATACCTCTACTGTTTTGTTCAATGAAATTTTCTTAACATTGATTATCATAAAATAAAGCTGTTGTAAAACTCTGAAAATATGTTCCATGCTATCAAATATTCAGGTGAGATTTACTTCTTTATATAAAAATAAAAAACTCATCCTAGCCAGCACAGAAAATTCACAGATTTTCTTTTATCTCTTATAAATGATAGAATTATATGTATTCCCAGTAATTGTTTTAAAATAAAATTATGATTTGTCATCAGTGAATATCTGATTTGTATACCTATTTTATATATCTGTATATGTAAGTTTATGTAAATATCAATTAGGTGAAAAGGATTATGAGTGATAATAATTTATAAAGCCATCTATTGGGGTAGAAGTAATTCAGGAATTATTAGTATAAAGCCTTCTATTGGAATAGAGGTGGGGATAACTTAGTGAGTGTGGTACTAGAAAGTGATTGGGAACATTTTATTTGTTCTCATATGAAAGGTCAACTTGCTTTTTCTTCATCAGCTCCCTTACTCTTTGAGGTGAACTTACAATATTCCTTTCAGGGATTCATAGTAAAAATTGTTTCTTGTATAACCTGCCCCTCTGTGAGTTAATAGAGCTGTCTCTTCTCAGATAAGTGAGATACACTATTTCGCTTTTCATGATTTTGTTGAAGTAGCTTACCTGCTGTGTTATCTGCATTTATTCTCTCTGATTACGCATATCAATATCACTTTAAATTTCTATATTGTCATTTAAATGAACTTTGTAAAAGGGACACACACCCATGTTTTGCTTGAACACATGTGAAGACTCCAGGGTCACATCAATCCCAGGTAATAATGTTGAGTGGAGAATCTTTTTAGAAGCATCTCTCATCTGGCTTCTACCATATTACATTTGCCTGTTTTTTTTGTTTTTTTTTTTTTTTTTTTTTTTTTTTTTTTTTTTTTTTTTTTTTTTTTTTTTTTGTTGTTGTTTTTCCATTTCACTCTTTTTGTTTTTTTTTCCATTTGACTTTTTTTTATTTTCACACTGTGATTTATGATCTTTTTTTTCCTTCTAAAACAAAGTATTTGTAATAAAGATAAAAATATGATATTTCTAATTGATAAGTTAACCCAAGTACTTGATGTCTTTAGATGAAAAATTGGAACACCAAATTTTAAATATTATACCTTGCAAAGGATAATGAATTATGATATTCATGGAAGAAATAAGCCCCCCAAAGCCTCTCAAAACTCAAGAAAATAACAACTCAACATTGTTTTTCATTTTCATAAAGTAATGAAGTCAAACACTGGCAAATACGTTTAATTTAATTTAATTTTTTTAATGATTAAGGGATTAAAACTGTTTTAAAACACTGATAATGAAAATAATTATTTTATTGACTACTGATCTATGAAGTTATATTTTACAAATATTTTATTTGATCCTCTTAGATGATCTACCCTGACTACCTTGTTTGAATACTCATTAAAATAAAAAGGTACACACACCTAGAAAGCATGAGGACTTGAGTTTAATCCTCAGATCCAAAGGTGAGTAAAAGCTAGACACAGGGACATTAGTTTGTAATGCCAGCACTGGGGAAATAGAGACTGATGAATACAAGGGGATTATTGACCAGTCATACCCTCTTATCACTGAGCTTCAGGCTACTGGGAGACCCTGTAGCTGTCTAGTACCTTTGGTTGAACTGGGTACCTGAAAGGGAGGCTAGAAATGAAAAATGACAGGCGTGGGGCGGGGGCCGGGAGAAGGATGAAGCCAAGACAAAGGTTTCTGATCAAGGCTCAAAGTTTAATTTTCAGCACTGTGTTTATATAGGGAAAGCCCACAGACCTATTCTTTGATTCAGCTGGATTGAGTGGCAAAGCAAGCTCAGCAGGCAGTCAACTCCTCAAAGCTCAGGTAGGAAATTGTAAATGCAGTGAGGTCAGGCAACTCCAGCTAGGTTGTAAAACCATCCTGGGGGTGTTTAGCCTACTCAAGGCCAGGGGAAGGGCATAATTCCCCCTTTTTTGTTTCTTTTAAAGATGAGCTGGACAGGGAGCACACAATTTACCTGTTTTCCATAATTCCATCTAGGGAATAGAGTGGCTAAGTGGCTGTGCCTGTTTTAGGTTTGTGTTTATATTGCTCCTTCTTACCTGTCATGGACCACAAACATAGCTTTTGATTATGTGTCTGGCTTAGGTTGATAGAAGCTCAAGAACATCCTTACCTGTCCCTGGCTACTGGCCTTCAAAAGCACACTCTTTCCCATTCAGACCAAAGCCACGAAGGACATATGAATATGTCCTCAATGCATTTCTTCATAGTTAAGAATAACTGCCATTGTGAATAGCTAAGCTTGCTGAAAGCAATCCTGTATGAATGCAACCAATCTGTTTCTAAAAGTTAAAGACAACAAGATTAAAATTGTTAGCTAGAATGTCCCAGTTACTCAATTCAGTTGCTAATTGGCAAAGATCAAACATAAAGTCTGGCTACTAGGTATATAGGGGGTGGCTTTGAGAATTGATAGAAAATACTTACTCTTCTTAAGAGTGGAGACTTCACTTCAGGTTAACTCAGCTGGCTAATAGGGATATTGAGCCATCTTCATCATTGGTATCATATTTATTAGAAGGCTCAGGATCTATGTCCACTTGAAGAACCAATCTTTCAGGCAGCCATCAGCCTCCATTTTCTTTTTGTGAAAAAACACAGACAGAACCTCTTCCCCATATTAAGTACCTGATCATGATCATGCCACATGCCAGTAAGTGGATCCTTCCAGTACACCTAGATATAAGTATGCCTAGTTGTAGGGTGCCACATGCCAGTAAGTGGATCCTTCCAGTACACCTAGATATAAGTATGCCTAGTTGTAGGGTGCCACAGACACTTAGCAGAGAGTTCCTTGGCAACCAAATTTTAAAATTTTAAAATAAAAAGCATAATTTTAATAATCTTGTGGTGTATGGGGATATAATTCCTCTTTTTTGTTTTATATGAAGATATTGTTTTAAAGTTCCATGGGCCTGTTCCACAATACCTTGTCCTTTAGGATAAAAAGGAATCACAGTAATATGGGTAATATTAAATCATCTATAAAACATCTCAAATGTGTGCCTCTAATAGCCAGATCCATTATCTGTTTTAATCTGATTTGGAACACCCAGCATAGAGAAACAATGTAGGCAATGAGTAATTACATTTTTAGTTGCTTCTCCTGTTAAAGAATTGCAATTAGAAAGCCAGAAAAGGTATCAATCATCAAATGTACATATTTTAATTTTCCAAAATCAGAAATATGAGTACCATCTATTTGCAAAAACTTATTAGGTATGAGTCCTTGACAATTAACACCATTATGTAGGACATGAAGAAACTGGGGACACTGGAGATAAGTCTTTACAATCTGACATGCATACTTTCTAGAAATACCAAATTGTTGTCTCAAACTATTGATGTATAGAATGAGATTGTATGGCCAATTGTTCCCGTGTAAAGCCTATAATCTGCCTGGTATACAAATCTGCTATGGCATTACCCTAAGGCTTCTCTACAGGCAACCTAGTATGAGTTTTCAAATGTCCTATAATGTTAAGGAATATTATGTTATCTTAAATTGAGTGCACTTCTCAAGGCCTGAGACGGAAGGAGAACCATCTTTGCTCCGGTTCGCTTGGGCTCCAGTCTGCGCTAGCAAGAGTGTGAACCACAGAAGCTACACAGCTTCGGGACAGACAGAAGCAACCTAACTTCTGGGACAGACCCTGTTTCGGGCTCCAGAAATTTGGGCACCTTCCTCACCTGAGGAAAGGTAGCCACCTGTGAGGGCTCTGTCTGCCAGAGCAGGTGAGAGAGTCATATTGTGTCCA